>NW_025352471.1:0-16650 GCF_016433145.1 Gracilinanus agilis
TATATATATATATATATAATACATGTTTATGTACATGTACATAAACATATGAATTAGCAAGTTCAACATGCATGCACTGATTCATATGAATTGTTTTGCCAATGAAATTAAACAGAACCTCAATTTATTTTAGTTTTTCAAAGACAAAACAACCTTTACCTTGTGTCTTAGGATCAATACTGAGCATTTGTGTTAAAATAAAAAGAGCAGCAAGGAAGTGACAATTGGAATTAAATGATTTAGGTCACATAACTAGGAACATAAGAGTCTGATTTGAACCCAGGACCTTCCATCTACATGCCTGGCATTCTATCCACTGATCCACAAAGCTGCCCCCTCAATTTATTTTTAATGTTATTTAAATGTTATTTAAATTTTCATAACAATGAATTTTCATTTCATATTCATTTTTCTTTCTTTTTTTTTTAGATTTCATATATTATAATAGAACTTCTTCCACAGAAAGTAACATGGAGGAAGAATAGAAATCTTTATAAAACTATGACAGCAAATCTATACAACCAACTGTTTATTTTTTAAATAATTAACATTTTAAAATAATTTAATATAATCATCATAAAATCAATTGAGCATGAGTGTGATACCAATCTGAGCTAAATTTGCTAAAATTCATTTACCTTTTATTTCTCTCCCTTTATATAAGCTTTGAAAGTTCCTAAAATGAGTGATTAGAATTTTTCCCAAAGTTTACAATGGTCAATTGCTTTAAAAATCAAAATACAAATTTCATGAAGATAAAATCCATAAGGAACAAGAAAAGCATTAAACCAAAGCCCAGTTTACTGGCCAGTCAACCAAAAGCCTGAGACTGAAATGGACAATGGAGGTCACATTCATTTGAGGCCAGTACTGATTCACATTGGAAATGGCATACATATATACCACATGGAGGCATTCAAGTAGCAAAAAAATGACATTCTTTTAGCACTGGTCAGTCAAGAAAGAAGTTTCTCCTTCCAGCTTCTCCCTAGAAAATAATCCTGGAAGTCTTTCCATCCATTCAACTACTTCCCAAACTTTATTTCTTTTTGGATATTTTATGACTTATTTGTTTAATCCAATCTTGTTTCTGGAAATCTGTCCACAACTGTTGTATATACAAACATACACGCACTATAACATGTATATGCAGAGGATTTCAGAAGGCAGGAAAAAATATAGAAATGCTAATACCACTCGAATTATTGAAGCAAATAATTCTAAATAAGCAACAATTGAAGCAAAATGAATTTAGGTACTTTTGAGTATCTGCACAAAACATCCTTGACTGTTAATTTTAAAATAAATCTCAGTTAGATATTCTTAAAAACTGAAATTATAAATATGAATATATTATGTAACTTAACACATAATATAAAATTATATAAATAACTCAAGCGGAAAAGACTACTTTTTCTCCTTGATTTTCTAGGTGTTTGGAGAAGAGTTTTTTTTAATCTAAATTATTCAATTTAATAGTCTCAATTCTTCATTTTATTCTAAAAGTCTTAAAACCATGGACTTTATTGAACTTGGGAATATAAAGTGAAAACTTCATTGCCAGCTACATATTTTGTTTTATCTCACTTTAATTATATTCAGTATTGCAATTAGAAACTAAATATCACTAACCATTTAATCTATATGCATCCCAGTTTTGTCTATTAACAGATCACATTTTGAACTTAGATGCTCATTTGTCCATCATAAATTAGAAGTTCCAATGCCTTTCTTTAATGTGTTTAAATCACTTAAAAATAATGCTTTGAAATATACATAATGTGAAGCAATAAAGAATATTAACATTGTAGATATCAATTCTTTCATTGTACACTGCCTATAATTTCTTCCTAAAATAGTTTGTCAGTAAAATAAAAATATTTTCTTTCCTTTTGTTTCTAATATTTTATTAAACTTAAAAAAAAAGGACATGCTAGCCTTACTTCAGTTCTCTACTTAGTGGAGTTGCCACCACAGTTTTTATTATGTAAATTATTGCAATCTGGTTAGCTCCTTCAGTCTTATTTCTTAAACAAAAGGGGTCTGCAAGTGCTAATCAAAATGTTGCAATTTACATATTAATGGAGTTTTTATAATGACATTTCCTTCACACAGGGTGAATAAAAGGGAGACTTTTTCTCTTTTTTTGGAATGGGCAATCACTGAATTTTGATCTTTATGAGTTAGCTTTAAAACTTTCCAATGTTAATTGATATTTGTTTATTTGGTATTTGTTTATTTCCAACTGAAACAGAAAGGAAATATGAAAAAGGAACTGTAAAAGTTCACGAATGAAGCCCCTAGATAATAATTGTTAGTATACTCACTTACAATCATGCAAAATGCTAAGAGCATATTTTGCAGTGAGGATGCTGTGCACAATCAAGCAGTTAATCATTTTCAAGAACAGGGGAAAAATCCTAAAATGAGAAAAGACAAGTAGACTTAAAAAGCAATGTCAAAAGTGTCCAGCTGTTTTCATAGAAGTAATACCCTAGTGCTAACCTAATTTTGAAAAAATATTGTAATAACCAGAACCATCTATAATCTTTAAAGTATAAACTGTATAACTGGAAGAACTAGAGTAATTAGATGAAATATTTTTTTAAAACCTAATATTGAAGCTTATTTATCTTGAGATTAATCCCTTTGTAGAGCACTTTAAGACTTTTAAGTAGAGGCCATTCAAAATAAAGTAGGACAAAGAATTCTACAATGACATGTATAATGTGACCATCTAGAGACTATGTTTTGCCATGCAAAAAGTCATGGTCTCCAAATTCTAATCATTTTTTTTAAAATTTCATTGGTTCACAGACAAGGAAGTAATCTGTATTTTTTTACTTGTCAAAATAATACATATGACATTGTATGTATGATAGGAAATTTTTGACAATAATGATTTGAAACACACTACAATTGATAAATATTTATAAAGGAATGTGACCCTAAAGTATTATTGTAATTTGCTTTTTAACTGTGTGGGATCTTAGATTTTGCTCTCAAGAAAATAAGCTGTATATAGATCTGAAGAAGGGCATTTAACTTTCAAGGATGATGAGAACAGCCAACACTGGTGTGGAATTTATTGAATGGCTCCCCAAAAAGAGAAATAACAAGTAAGGCCTTACTTCCTCTCACAGCAGAGTAAGAGGAACCATTCAATTAAACTACATGACATCTAGCCAAAAACCATTAGGCCGATTATTGAATTATGCCTACAAGTGGTAATGTGCAGGCCCATAGAGCCATTTCCAGTCACATCTGGGAACTTGGGCATGTAGACTGGCACAAGTGTGTCATGGAAAAGAAATAGCTATATTCACCCTCCCCAACCAAAAAAATTTACTTAACCTATTTAACATTCTGGAATTATTTAATAAAGTAGAATCTTTAGCACTTAAATTCCCAGTCGAGTTCAGAAGCCAGAATGACACTTTTTCCTCTATTCTTCACTTTCATGGCCTAGTTCCAAAATATATCCAGCTTACCCCTACACCTCTGAGTTGCTAACTAGTTGTGTTCATTTATTGATCTAGCATGGGTCAATCAATTGAAATTGTTCTTTATTTCCAAGAACGTAATTCACTGACTGGGATTGGATAGAAATAGTCACATGACTTCCCTCAGGGATAGCTGACCTCTTTCAAAAACCAGCTGATGTTGGCTTTCCAATGAAAGAGGAAAATTGTTCTAATCTCAATTAATTATCCCATAGGTCTAAAAATTATGTTTAAACTCTGCTTCTACCTTCAAAGTATAAAGTATTGGTGCTGCTGTATGTCATTTTCAATTCCTAACAAATTCAAATTAGTACAATTAAGTAGTCTATGACAATTTGAGATTTTGAAGACTGTCACTTCAGTTTTTAAAAATGTTTAGGACATAACCAAGATGACAGAGAAATTATAGTCACCTGATCTTTACGAAAATTACCCTTAAAAAAAGTCTGATAAAATGCCTTAGAATGAATTCTGAAGCAGTATAACCCATAAAAAGGTAAAGTGAATAATTTTCCAGCACAAAATAGCTTAAAAGTCAGGCATGGAGGAGGCGGGGTTAAGATGGTGGCAGAGTGAAAAGTAACTTCTTGACCTCACCTAACCCACGCATATAGGACTCCTGAAGAAGTCATAAAAACAAATCTAGAGGAAAGAAGGGACCCCACAACAGGGCACAGCATTGAAGGTACATGGAATCGGGGCATTTCCATGCTATAAAGGGGTGAAACAGCTCTCACGAAAACACAAGTGGAGCAACCCACTCCCCCCACCCCCATACCACCTACAACTCCAAAGTCAGCTCACGAGTCAGAGCAAGTTTGGGGCATTAAATCATTGGCAGCTCAACAGGGCTTCTTCCTGAGAGCAGCAAGACTTAAGACCCCCAAAGAGGCTAAAGAACTCACGGACTCTAAACACAGACCCTGAGCCCAGGCGAAGGTGAAGGGGCTGACACAGGTGCAGATTAAGGTGTGGGCTAAGGCGCGGACAAAGGGGCTGATTCTGAGTGCAGGAGTGGACCTTGAGTGGGGACCCAGTGCAGAGAGGTGCTTGACTGTGGAAGGAGCTCCCTGAGACTTTTAAGGAGCTTCAGGCAGAAGAACAAGCAAGGAGACCACCAGGAGGCTTGTCCAAGAACAACTAGACTTGAGATCTCAGGAGTCTAAAGAGCGCAGACAGATCCTGGGCACGAGAATAAAGCTGAGAGGGAACTCAGCTTACAATGGCAAGCCAGAATAATCAAGAAAACCAGAAGAGAAAGATGAAGAAGAAAAAACTTGACAACTTTTACACAGAAAAAATTCAGACAATAGAGGAAACAGCAGAGGCGAACAATTAACCATATCCAAACCTTCCCAAAACAATGAAAATGGGTCACAAGATCTTGAGGAATTCAAGTCTGAGATCATGAGAAAGATGGAAGAAATCTGGCAAGAAAATAACAGTTTAAAAGTCAGAATTTCACAATTGGAAAGTGAGGCAAGTAAATCAAAGACCAGAAATGACAAGATTGAAAAGGAAAACCAAAAGATTGGAGCTGAAAACCAGTCTCTAAAGGCTAGAATGGGCAATTAGAAATAGATGCCCCAAATCAAAAGAATTAATAAGCAAATTGGAGACCAAAATCAAACAGCTGGAAAACAGGTCAGAACAAACTGAAAAGGAAAATCAAAAGCTTATAGCAGAAAACCAGTCTCTAAAGACAAGAATTGGGCAAATAGAAGCCAATGATCTCTCAGGACAGCAAAAACAAATAAAACAAAGTCAAAAGACTGATAAAATAGAAGGAAACATGAAATATCTCAATGAGAAACTGACAGATCAAGAAAACACATCTAGAAGAGACAATCTGAAAATCATTGATCTTCCTGAAAAAGCAGAAATTAATAGAAATTTGGACTCCATACTAAAAGAAATTATTCACCAAAATTGCCCTGAAGTTCTACAACAAGAAGGCAATATAGACATTGAAAGGATCCATAGACCACCCTCTACACTAGACCCAGAAAAGACAACCCCCAGGAACATAATAGCCAAAGTCAAGAGGTTCCAAGTAAAAGAAAAAAATTTTACAAGAAGCCAGAAAGAGACAATTCAGATATCAAGGAGCACCAATCAGGATCACACAGGATCTGGCAGCCTCTACACTAAAACACCACAGGGCTTGGAATATGATATTCAGAAAGGTAAGAGAACTGGGTTTAAAACAAAGGATCACTTACCCATCAAAACTTACTATATTCTTCCAGGGGAAAGTGTGGGCATTCAACAAGATAGAAGATTTCCAAGAATTTGCACAGAAAAGACCAGGACTAAATGGAAAGTTCATTATCCAACCACAAAAATCAAGGGAAACATGAAAAGATAAATAAGAAACAGAAGGGAAAGTAAGAAAACTCATATTTTTTAAATTTGCCTGTTTAAGGGCTTCAATAAGATCTAATTATTAGTATTCCTATGTGGAGAAATGTTATGTATAATTCTCTGTAGTGAACTCTGTTCACCATGATAGCATTCACTATTATAATAATTAGAAGATTTATTCATAGGGAGAAGTTGGAATACTAAATGGTCTAAGATGATATGGGTGGGAGGGAAAGAGGGGGTGAATAGTAGAGGACAACAAGGGAATCTTGAAGGAATAAGAAAAATAGGATATTCTATTACACACAAAGAGGGCATGGGAAGGGGAAGGAATGAATACTATTATAAGATGGAGAGGAAGAGAGCATTAAGAGGTAATAGTTAAACCTTACTCTCAGTGTAACTAACCCTCAGATGGAAGAGTACCTATATCCATTGGGATATAAAACTGTATCTGACCCTACTGAGAAAGTCAGAAGGGATAAACCAAGGGGAGCAGGGGATTGGGAAGGTCAAAAAAGGGAGGGGAAAAGAAGGGGGAGGGAATTCATTAGGCCTTAAAAATAAAAAAGAGGGGAATAATAAGGGAGAGGGTAAAAAGGGAAGTAAATCAAGGGAAGGGAAAAGGGTTACTGGTTTAAAAGGAAATAGTGTAAGAAGAAGTGATAGAATTAGGGGAGAATACAAAAATGTCAGCTAATGCACAACTGATAATTATAACTCTGAATGTGAATGGGATGAACTCGCTCATAAAACGGAAGCAAATAGCAGAGTGGATGAGAAACCAAAATCCTACCATATGTTGTCTACAAGAAACACATATGAGGTGGCTGGACATACACAAGTATAAAGTTAAGAGCTGGAGCAAAATCTTTTGGGCATCAAATGAGAAAAAGAAGGCAGGAGTGGCTATCATGATCTCTGACAAAGCCAAAGTAAAAATAGATATGATTAAAAAAGACAGGGAAGGTCATTACATCCTGATTAAAGGCAGTATAAACAATGAGGAAATAACACTGCTCAATATATATGCACCAAGTGGCATAGCATCCAAATTCATAAAGGAGAAAGTGGCAGAGCTCAAGAAGGAAATAGATAGTAAAACCATACTAGTGGGAGATCTAAATATTCCTCTGTCAGATCTAGATAAATCAAACCAAAAAATAAATAAGAAAGAGGTAAGAGAGATGACTGAAGTCCTAGAAAAATTAGATTTAAATTGATATGTGGAGAAAAATAAATAGGGACAAAAAGGAATACACCTTCTTTTCAGCTGCACATGGTACATTCACAAAGATTGACCATGTAATAGGGCATAGAATCATGGCAAACAAATGGAAAAGAGCAGAAATAATAAATGTAAACTTCTCAGATCATAATGCAATAAAAATAATAATTAGTAAGGACACCTGGACAGGCAAATCAAAAACTAATTGGAAATTAAATAATATGATTCTCCAAAACCAATTAGTCAAAGAAGAAATCATAGAAACAATCAACAATTTCATTGAAGAGAATGAAAATGATGAGACATCCTACCAGACTCTGTGGGATGTCACCAATGCAGGACTCAGGGAGAAATTTATATCCTTGAGTGCATATATTAACAAATTAAGGAGGTCAGAAATTAATGAATTGGGCATGCAAATTAAAAATTAGAAAGTGAGCAAATTAAAAATCCCCAGATGAAAACTAAATTAGAAATACTAAAAACCAAGGGAGAAATTAATAAAATCAAAAGTAAAAGAACTATTGAATTAATAAATAAGACTAGAAGCTGGTATTTTGAAAAAACAGATAAAATAGACAAAGTACTGGTCAATCTAATAAAAAAGGAAAGAAGAAAATCAAATTGACAGTATCCAGGATGAAAAGGTAGACCTTACCTCTAATGAAGGGGAAATTAAGGCAATCATTAAGAACCATTTTGCCCAATTATATGGCAAGAAATATAGCAATCTAAAAGATACAGATGAATATTTACAAAAATATAAATTGCCTATATTAACAGCAGAAGAAATAGAATATCTAAATAATCCCATATCAGAAAAAAAAATTGAATGAGCCATCAAAGAACTCCTTAAGAAAAAATCACCAGGGCCTGATGGATTCAGAAGTGAATTCTATCAGACATTCAAAGAACAACTAATCCCAATACTACACAAATTATTTGATATAATAAGCAAAGAAGGAGTCCTACCAAATTCCTTTTATGACACAAATATAGTACTGATTCCAAAGCCAGGTAGATCAAAAACAGAGAAAGTGAGGCGGGTTAAGATGGCGGCAGAGTAAAAAGCAGCTCTTAACCTCTCCTGACCAAAACATACAAGACTCCTCAAGGGGACATAAAAACAAGTCCAGACAAATGGAGGAACCCCACAACAGGGTGCAGCTTGGAAGGTACGTGGAATCAGGACATTTCCATGCTATAAAGGGGTGAAACAGCTCTCACTAAATCACGGGCTGAGGAGCAACCCCCGCACGCCCTCCACACACACCACTTATAGCGCCAAAGCCAGCTAAAAAGAAATAGAGCAAGTTTGGGGCACCCATTGAGTCATTGGCAGCTCCAGGGCCTGTTTCTGAGAGCAGCAAGATTTAGGTCCCCAAAAAGCTAAAGAACGAGCACGAACTCTGAGCGAGAACACAGAGTGCAGGCACAGGAGGAGGCACGGGTGGAGGGAGACACAGCCGTGAGCTAAGGCTCAGAAATCTTGAGTGGGAAACCAGTGCAGACAGGTATACGACTATGGAAGCAGTGCCCTGAGACTTGTAAAGAAACCTCTGGCAGAGGATCAAGCAAGGGGGTGCACCAGGGGGCTTGACCTTGGAAAAAACCAGACCTCAGACCTCAGGACCCAAAAGACAGCAGACAGTCGCTGAGCATGAGGATAATGTTGAGAAGCTGCTGGGCTAATGATGGCTACCCAGACTCAGGAAGTTCAGAAGAGAAAGATTAACAACAAGAAAAAGAAGTTTTTAACACTCAACAACTTTTACACAGAGAAAATCCAGACAACCAAGCAAACAGAGGAGGAGAACAAACAAGCATCCAGACCCTCCTCAAATAAGGAAAACTCCTCACAAGCTATGGAAGAGTTCAAAACTGAGATTTTGAGGAAGATGGAAGAGATCTGGCAAGAAAATAACAGTTTAAAAGGTAGAATCTTGCAATTGGAAAGTGAGGCTCAGAAATCAAATGAACTGATAAGCAAATTGAACACCAGAAATGAACAGATTGAAAAGGAAACCAAAAGATCATAGCCGAAAAACCAAAAGATTATAGCCGAAAACCAGTCCCTAAAGGCTAGAATTGAGCAATTAGAAGCTAATGATCTCTCAAGACAACAAGAACAAATAAAACAAAGTCAAAAGACTGAAAAAATAGAAGGAAACATGAAATATCTCAATGAGAAAGTGGCAGACCAAAAAAAACCGGTCTTGAAGAGACAATTTGAGAATCATTGGTCTTCCAGAAAAAAACAGAAATTAATAGAAACCTAGACTCCATACTAAAAGAAATTATTCAGCAAAATTGCCCTGAAGTTCTACAACAAGAGGACAATATAGACATTGAAAGGATCCATAGATCACCCTCTACACTCAATCCAGATAAGACAACACCCAGGAATATAATAGCCAAATTCAAGAACTTCAAAGTAAAAGAAAAAATCTTACAAGAAGCCAGAAAGAGACAATTCAAATATCAAGGAGCACCAATCAGGATCACACAGGAACTGGCAGCCTCCACGCTAAAAGACCATAAAGCTTGGAATACGATATTCAGAAAGGCAAGAGAGCTGGGCCTGCAACCACGGATCAACTACCCATCAAAATTGACTATATATTTCCAGGGAAAAGTATGGGCATTCAACAAAATTGAAGAATTCCAAGTATTTGCACAGAAAAGACCAGGGCTAAATGGAAAGTTTGATATCCAACCACAAAAATCGAGAGAAACATGAAAAGGTAAATAAGAAACAGAGGGGAAACAAAACTCATAATTTTTAAATTTGCCTTTTTAAAGCCCTCAGTAAGATATAATTATCTGTATTCCTATGTAGAGAAATACTATGTATAAATCTCTAGAGTGATCTCTATTCACTATTACAGTATTCACTATTATAGTAATCAGAAGAATAACTCACAGGGAGAGGGTGGAACACTAAATAATCTAAGATGACATGGGGGATAAGAAAGAGGGGGTGAATAGTAGGGGACACCAAAAGAAACTTGAGTGAATAAGAAAAATAGGATATTCTATTACACAAAAAGAGAGCATGGGAAGGAGAGGGGAAAAATACTATTATAAGAAGGAGAGGAAGAGAGCATTGAGAGGTAATAATCAAACCTTACTCTCAGTGTAATCAACCCAGAGAGGGAAGAGTACCTATACTATCCATTGGGACATAAAACTCTTATCTAACCCTTCTGAGAAAGTCAGAAGGGATAAGCCAAGGGGAGCAGGGGAGGGGGGAGGTCAAAAAAGGGAGGGGAGAAGAAGGGGGAGGGAATTCATTAGGGCTTTAAAAAACAAAAAAAGGGGAAAAATAAGGGAGGGGGTAGAAAGGGAAGTTAATCAAGGGAGGGGATAAGGGATAGTGCCTTAATAGCAAACCACTGGTTTAAAAGGAAATATATTAATATTAAAAATGATAAAGGCTGCTATAAATATATATATATATATTAGTATTTTTATTAAAGCCATGCTGATAGATAAAATTATTAGACCACGAGCTTGTAAGCATTTGAACTTGCCGCTCCAGTCATTATTACCTCTTCCTGAGTCTGCTAGCCAAGAGACCACTCCCACCTAACCCAGGAGATTATAAACTCTTCCCTGTGTGGAGATGTAGGTGTCCCCACGCCCAAAGAACCAGAACTGGAAACCCGTTGGACCACGGGAAATGTAGTTTGATACATTTCCCAAATTTCACTTTTACAATTCCCCGTGAGGTCCGGCAAAAAAAAAGGTTAGTCCTTTTTTCTTCGCTGGACCTGTAAACATAAACAACTTCTAAAATTTTCAGGAATTTGGGGATAAAAGAAATAGATGAACAAATGGTTAAAATTAGCCGCATTGACAAAAAAACCAATTCGGGGCCAGTCCCCTATTGGTATAACAGTGTACAATTAAAACAATACATACAACTCAATTTCAACTCCCCAAAGTTCAATCAACTGCACCCCAAAGTTCAAAATTTTGTCTTCATGGTACAGTGAAGGCTTTTCAGACATCTTCGTAGTGTCTTCACCAAACAGGTTTGTAGTCTGGATTCTGGGGAAATGGCAAGATCCTTATCCTGAAATTATTCTCAAAAGAATTTAAACTTTACATTATACATTACAAAGCATACATTTTCTTCTAAGATTTATACAATTCCCCGTGAAATTACTCCTAAAAGAGTTAAATATACATATATTTTTACATTATCGAATTTTTAAAAACTTAACAGATATTTCCCGTGAGATAAATCTTAAACACACCTTTTTTCTAAAAAAGGGTACCTCAGGTCAGCTAAGGATGAGTGGCTGAGTTCTGGGGGTTATATGAAATCAATTGGCAAAATACAAAGAATAAAATTCAAGAAAAAAGAAGAAAAAATTAACTTGTGAATGAAATGTAAAATGTGCAAAAAATCTGGGGAAAAGAAGCTTAGACATTTGAATGAAGGTCTAATTAAAGTGAATTCAGCAGTTTTCAATTACCCATTCAGGGCCAGGACTTAAGGAAAATGTCTCTCTCTGATCTGACTTTATCAGCAGCTTTTTTAGGGAACTGAGCCAAATAAATAACCAATCTTAGGTGCTTTTTAGGAATCTAAGTCGAGGGGACACACGTCCTCTAAAGTTTTAGAAAAGACTGGGACTCCAGGACTCAAACCCCAATTTCCAAGCCCTAAAGTATTGGCATAGAACTGCTGCAATTATGCAGATCTTAGTCAAGTCTCTGACCATGTGCTTTCTTTAGCACTATTAACAGCTTTCATATTCCCTTCTGGAATCAGAGAGGCATTTAAATCAAAGTCCTATAGGCTCAGGTATTTGCTCTAGAATCAGAAAAAGGATAAATAATGATTATATATGTACTTCCTGTACAAGATGAGAAAAAGGAAAAATTAATTGCTCTCATTAAAAAAGTGTTAAAAATCAAAAAAAAAAAATATATATATATAGCTTAGAACTAGAAGGATTATGTTACTCAAAAATGAGGTTTTCATTCTGTGAGTGAAAGTGGGTTTTACAAAATAGCAGATTCACAATGCACATTCAAATAGAGTACCATAATTTCCAATAGCACATTTTAAAACAATGATGTTTAAAATCATTTACTTGTTACAACTTTTAATCGTGGCTAAGAGTTTCTCAACAAACCCTGTTATTGCTTCCATAGCAAAATATGATATTTAAAAAAAAACCTTCTGGTCTAAATTATCCTCAGATAAGAATATACAGGAGCTCCTAGACTCTCTGTATATAAAAAAATCCTGGGTAGAAATGCGTTTACCCATTCCAGGCAATAATGCCTCTTATAATAAAATATATAAAAGCTTTATCCTTTAAGACAATAATTTTTAAGGATTTAAAGTAAAAGTTAAAAAGATCTCTTGTAAAATTACAAGGTAATATTCAAAGCATGGAACTTTCAAGGTTCTTTACAATTACCAAGACAGAATAAATTTTTAAAGACATGTGCTCTATAAGATCTTCATAGGTGGTACATATAACTGCATTGTTTCTGATACAGTAAGCTTTAAGTAAATTAGGAAATGTAATAACATCATAAGGAGTAATGATTCAGTGCAACAGGAAAATCAACGAAATAAGCAAGATTAATTTACAAAACTAATTAGCAAAATACAGTAAGATACAGTCTCTTTAAAAGTCATTCAGTTCTGAAAGGTTTGTTTTTTAATAATCAGTCTTTGCTCAAAGTTCTGAGCAGGTATGGGGTGAAAATCTTCCCCTGAGTTCAGTTTTTAATCACAAGCAAGTCTGAATAGGCCATTCGGCCCCATTAAAGGTAAACGCTAGGTCCACGTGGGGTCAGGTTGTTGGGCTCGGGGCTAGAGAAAAAGTTTTGTAGAAAATCCCACGTGTAGAGCTTGTCTGGGTGGCTAAATTAGGTCTTTAGAGAAACACGTGGAAGGCTAGAAATAAGGAGAAAGTGGAATATACTACCCAAATCCTTTGCAGCAGAGCTGAAGCAGTCTCTGAAGATCGAGATCTCAGCAAGTCAGGACTGGGTGAGCTGTTGGGGCTCGTGGTTCTGGACTCCAGCAGCACCAGCAAGTCAGGATCGGAGATCACAGGCACTGGGAGTCTTGCAGGCTTTTGGCGCGCCAGGAATGGAGATCAAGTCAGGAGTCAGGAGATTGGCTGCAAGATGAAACTGGCTGGGCACCAGCAGTCCATCAGTGCCAGCAAGGGCCACCAGGCCCGGGGCATTGAGCAAAATAATTCGCAGCCCAGCGGCAATTAAAACCATTGTTTCTCTTCCCCGTAAAACAGCCTCTAGGCTGGGGAAAAATCGGTAGAGGACTTGGCAAGGAAAAAAATCGCTTCTGAGACTCTGGGTCCCAGAGACGCATGGCTTCTTCTTAGGCTATCCAGAAAATTGTAAGTTTGAATTACTCCTGTGTGGTTCGCCAACTTATAAATATTAAAAATGATAAAGGCTGCTATAAATATATATATTAGTATTTTAATTAAAGCCATACTGATAGATAAAGTTATTAGACCACGAGCTTGTAAGCTTTCAAACTTGCCGCTCCAGTCATTATTGCCTCTTTGTGAGTCTGCTGGCAAAGAGACCACTCCCACCTAACCCAGGAGATTATAAACTCTTCCCTACATGAAGACGTAGGTGTCCCCACGCCTAAAGAATCAGAACCAGAAACACGTTGGACCACGGGAAATGTAGTTTGATACATTTCCCAAATTTCACTTTTACAAATAGTATAAGAAAAAGGGGTAGGAATAGGGAAGGATACGAAAATGTCAGCAAATGCACAACTAATGATTATAAATCTGAATGTGAATGGGATGAACTCGCTCATAAAATGGAAACAAATAGCAGAGTGGATTAGAAACCAAAATCCTACCATATGTTGTCTACAAGAAACACATATGAGGCGGGGGGACATACACAAGTTTAAGTTTAAGGGCTGGAGCAAAATCTTTTGGGCTTCAAATGAAAAAAAGAAGGCAGGAGTGGCTATTATGATTTCTGACAAAGCCAAAGTAAAAATAGATATGATTGAAAAAGACAAGGAAGGTCATTACATATTGATTAAAGGCAGTATAAACAATGAGGAAATAACAGTGCTCAATATGTATGCACCAAGTGGCATAGCATCCAAATTCATAAAGGAGAAATTGGCATAGCTCAAGAAGGAAATAGATAGTAAAACCATAATAGTGGGAGATCTAAATATTCCTCTTTCAGATCTAGATAAATCAAACCAAAAAATAAATAAGAAGGAGGTAAGAGAGGTGAATGAAGTCCTAGAAAAATTAAATTTAATTGATATATGGAAAAAAATAAATAGGGACAAAAAGGAATACACCTTCTTTTCAGCTGCACATGGTACATTCACAAAGATTGACCATGTTATAGAGCATATAATCATTACAAACAAATGGAAAAGAGCAGAAATAATAAATGTAACCTTCTCAGATCATAATGCAAAAAAAAAAAAATAATTAGTAAGGGCACCTGGAAAGGCAAATCAAAAACTAATTGGAAATTAAATAATATGATTCTCCAAAACCATTTTGTCAAAAAAGAAATCAGAGAAATAATCAACAATTTCATTGAAGAGAATGACAATGATGAGACATCCTACAAACTCTGTGGGATGCGACCAAGGCAGTACTCAGGAGGAAATTTATATCCTTGAGTGCATATATTAACAAATTAAGGAGGGCAGAGATTACTGAATTGGGCATGCAACTCAAAAAATTAGAAAATGAGCAAATTAAAAATCCCCAGATGAAAACCAAATTAGAAATACTAAAAATCAAGTTAGAAACTAATAAAATAGAAAGTAAAAGAACTATTGAATTAATAAATAGGACTTGAAGCTAGTATTTTGAAAAAAAAGATAAAATAGACAAAGTATTGATTAATCTAATAAAAAAAAGGAAAGAAGAAAACCAAATTGACAGTATCAAAGATGAAAAGGGAGACCTCACCTCTAATGAAGGGGAAATTAAGGCAATCATTAAGAACTATTTCGCCCAATTATATGGCAACAAATATAACAATTTAGGAGATATGGATGAATATTTACAAAAATATAAATTGCCTAGATTAACAGCAGAAGAAATAGAATATCTAAATAATCCCATATCAGAAAGAGAAAGTGAATGAGCCATCAAAGAACTCCCTAAGAAAAAATCACCAGGACCTGATGGATTCACAAGTGAATTCTATCAGACATTCAAAGAGCAAATAATCCCAATACTATACAAATTATTTGATATGATAAGCAAAGAAGAAGTCCTACCAAATTCCTTTTATGACACAAATATGGTACTGATTCCAAAGCCAGGGAGACCAAAAACAGAGAAAGAAAACTACAGACCAATCTCCCTAATGAACATAGATGCAAAAATCTTAAATAGAATACTAGCAAAGAGACTCCAGCAAGTAATTCAGAATATCATACACCATGATAAGGTGGGATTTATACCAGGAATGCAAGGATGGTTCAACATTAGGAAAACCATCCACATAATTAACCATATCAACAATCTAACAAACAAAAATCACATGATTATCTCAATAGATGCTGAAAAAGCCTTTGACAAAATACAGCATCCATTCCTATTGAAAACACTGGAAAGTGTAGAAATAGAAGGACCTTTCCTAAAAATAATAAACAGTATATACCTAAAACCATCAACAAATATCATATGCAATGGGGATAAATTAGAAGCCTTCCCAATAAGATCAGGAGTGAAACAAGGATGACCATTATCACCTCTATTATTCAACATAGTACTAGAAACACTAGCAGAAGCAATTAGAGAAGAAAAAGAAATTGAAGGTATCAAAATAGGCAAGGAGGAGACTAAGCTATCACTCTTTTCAGATGATATGATGGTCTACTTAAAAAATCCTAGAGAATCAACTAAGAAGCTTTTAGAAATAATCAACAACTTTAGCAAAGTTAAAGGATACAAAATAAATGCACATAAATCATCAGCATTTTTATACATTTCCAACACATTAGAGCAGCAAGAAGTAGAAAGAGAAACACCATTTAAAATCACCCTAGACAATATAAAATACTTGGGAGTCTATCTACCAAAATAAACGCAGCAATTATATGAAAACAACTACAAAACCCTTTCCAAAAAAATTAAACTGGATCTAATCAATTGGAAAGCCATTTATTGTTCATGGGTAAGACCAGCTAACATAATAAAAATGACCATTCTACCCAAATTAATTTACCTATTTAGCACCATACCTATCAAACTACCAAAAAACTTCTTTACTGAATTAGAAAAAAACTATAACAAATTTCATTTGGAAGAACAAAAGATCAAGAATATCAAGGGAAATAATGAAAAAAAAAGTGAAGGGGGCCTAGCAGTACCAGATATTAAACTATACTATAAAGCAGCAGTCATCAAAACAATATGGTACTGGCTAAGAGATAGAGAGGAGGATCAGTAGAATAGACTTGGGGTAAATGACATCAGCAAGACAGTGTATGATGAACCCAAAGAGCCCAACTTTTGGGACATGAATCCACTATTTGACAAA
>NW_025352472.1:0-1777 GCF_016433145.1 Gracilinanus agilis
GTGGGCCCTGAAAATCAGAAAGTCCTAAGGTCAAAAATGGCTTCAGCATTACTAGCTCTATGACCATGGGCAAATCACTTAACCCTGTTTGACTCAGTTTCCTCATATGTAAAATGAGCTGCAGAAGGAAAGTAAAAAGCACTCCAATATCTTTGCCAAGAAAAACCCCAAAGAAGTATAACCAAGATTTGGACATGATTAGAAACAACTAAAACAACAGTATCTTCCTATTAACTCTAGGGACAAATGCAAACTTTTTTATTTGGAATTTATAGATAACCATAGATTAGTCCTAAACTAGCTTTCCAAATTTATTACCCTTTTATCCACTATAAGTGCTAGCCATAGAGTCCTCTAATTTTTCTCATACATGACCTTTTAGTTAGCATCTCCATATTTCTAAACTGGCTTTACCTCATGCTTAAAATAAACTCCCTTTTCACCTTCCCTTATTTCCTTCAAACTATAGCTCCAAATCTACCTTCTGTATGAAGTTTTTTGAAGAATTATTTCCACAATTTCCCCCTGAAAATAAAAATTTTATATTTATTTTCCACATACTCATACGTTTACATGTTGTTTTGCGAGATTAAATGTTAGCTTCTTAAGGGCAAGAACTATTTCAATTTTGCCTCCATATCTCCATATCTCTTAACTCTAACCAAGCACAGTACTTGGCACTTAATAAGAACCTAATTATTGTTTGTAACTGCTTTATTGATTAGTCACACTTGAAGGAAATATGGTATATGAAGATTCAAACTTATCACATGTTAAAATTGAATAAATTATAAGACTATTATTCACACCAAGTCAACAAAAATATATTAATTGCCTTCTATATACAAAATAGTGAGCTAGTTAGGGAAACAAAGGCAAAAGAGAAATAGTAGGTCTTGCCTTCTGCTAGCTTACTTGGGAGAACTGACAAAATACATTGCTAAAAAAAATGCAAGGCAATTTGATTGAGGAAGGGGAGACCATTTACTATTTATTTAGTTACTTACTAATTTATTTATTTATTTTTAAGGCGCAGGGAGGTAGTACTGAATTGAGTTTAGTAGGAAGCTAAATAAGAGAGATGCAGAATTATATTCTGGGAGATAAAGTGGACAAGTAAAGGACACTTGATGCCCTCAATCCCCACTCATTCTCCAGTGCTGGATGCCCACACAGGCACAATCACCTCAAAACAAAGGAAAATTGGAGGAACACGTCTCACCGGGTTAGTGCAGCATCTCTGAGAACCTGTAGAACTTGGAGCAGCCCAGCAGGCTTTAACTCCACCAGAGGCAAGAAAGCTACAGAATGGGTAGGAAGAAGCCCATCCTGAGCCTACCTGTACAGGCAGAGAAGTCAGGAAACTTCACTCCGGTATGGTAGCGGAGAAGGGCATAAGTGGAACTACAAGAAACTTCACACTCCCAAGTGGCTGCGGAGAGCCGGAGGCAGCAGGGACCAGAACAGGAGACTGGACCAACCCAACACTTGGCCCAGAAGCTCAGGAGTGGGGATCAGCCCCGCCCATAAAACAACAATGTAATGGCTAACCCAGGACAGGTGAAGAAAGAGGAAAGGCAGAAGACAGGATGCGAAATTTGTGGGGAGCAGGGAAATGAGAGTTTGAAACATAGATTAAAAACTCTGGTGTTTTTTTCCCCCTGAACTATGAATTTTCTGATGAATAAGCAGTGACACATTTTCTCTGACTGTTGCATGTGCCTGGAATTCTCTCTCTCTCTCTCTCTCTCTCTCTCTCTCTCTCTCTCTCTCTCTC
>NW_025352473.1:0-6435 GCF_016433145.1 Gracilinanus agilis
GTGCAGTGGTTCGAGTGCTGAGGCTGGCATCATGAAGACTCATCTTCTTAGGTTCAAATCTGGCCTCAGACACTCGATCTGTGACCCAGAGCAAGTCACTTCATCCTGTTTGCCTCAGTTTCCTCACCTGGAAAATGAGCTTGACAAGGAAATGGTAAACCACTCCAGGATCTTTGCCAAGAAAAGCCCACACAGGGTCAGACGCAGTTGAAATGACTGAACAACGCCTGTAGCCACCATGCAATGGGTAAGTAGTCAGTCTGCAGTCTGAACCCAGGTCCTCTCACTCCAAATGCATTGTTCTGCATCTCTCATTCTACTGTAATTTACTGCCTCTCCTGCAGTTTAATAATAGCCAATAATGGGGGCAGTTAAGTGGCTGTATGGATAGAGATTCAGGCCAGTAGCTAGGAGGTCCTGAGTTCAGATCTGACCTCAGATACTTCCTAGCTGTGTGACCCTGGACATGTCATTTAACCCCAATTGCCTGCCCTTTACTGCCCCTTCTGCCTTGGAACTGCTACTTAATGTTTATTCTAAAACAAAAAATAAGTATTTCAAAAAATAAAATAAAAATAATAGTTAATAATGGGTAACATTTCTATAGCACCCACTCTGTGCCAGATAATGTGCTAACCTCTTAATCATTATTATCTCATTTGAGCTTTGCCACAACCCTGAGAGGTAAATGCTATTATTATCCCTATTTTACAGATTAGGAGCTGAGGCAAACAGAGATAAAATGACTTGTCCATGGTCACACAGTGTTAGAAGACATATACTGAAAAGGCACTTAGTTGAGCATGAGGAGATGAGTGTCTTGGTCCTTGTTTGGTCACTAACTGGCAGAAGACCTTGGGGAAATTGTTTCTTCTCCTCTAGGCCTCAGGTTCCATGTCTGTAAAATGAGGATGGAGGAGGATTGTACCCTACAGTCTCCAAGGGCCCTTTTGCTGACCTTTCCTAATCTAGTCTACAAATAGGAGCATATTCTTGTGTATATTACCGAAAAAGAGAAAGCCCCAAAGGGAAGAGGAAAGGAGCAATTTTGGTTGGTTAGAGATCCAAACAGCTTCCCATGATTTAATTGGGTTCTACGCTCTTTGATCTGGGATAAAGAGGATTTTAGAAAAGTCCATTTTCTCCCTCTTAAGGGCTCTTGCCTTAAAAAGAAAAAAAAATTGGGTGAGCATTTTTCTGTTCCAGAATCAGTGCTAGCAGTATTTATTACACAGGAGGGCAGTAGTATGCCATTGAGATGCTGGGCAGCTTCCTTCTCTACAGCTGATTTATGGAGCCCAAGTGTTTAGTGGGAATTTTAACTCCAGTTAGATATTTTCTATTTTGTATCTACTGGCAAGAAATATTACTTAAGACAAAGTTGGGAATAAATTAATAAGGGAAAGGCACATAGAAATTTATTTCTGCTGTTCTGTCCCTGTCTATGAATTTTAAAATTCACCTTAAAACATTTTCATATCACATTGACCAAGTGCCAGACTGAATGCCCCAACTTTCCTATAAGGGTATTCATTAAGAAACAGTATTTAATACAATTAGGTGGTCTAGTAGATAGGGTAGCATAGTTGGAGTCAGGAGGACTCATCTTCCTGAGTTCAAATCCTACCTCAGACACTTAATTGCTATGTGACCTTGGGAAAGTCACTTAACCCTGTAGGCCTCAGTTTCCTCATTTATAAAATGAGCTGGAGAAGGAAATAGCAAACACTCCATTAACTTTGCCAAGAAAATCCCAAATGGGTTTATGAGGAGTCAGACACAGTTGAAATAACTGAACAATATTTAAAGTTTGACAGGATCCAAAGATTACCTAAGAAGTCTAACCCTTCCCTTTATAGATGAGGAAACTGAGGCCTACAAAGGGAAAATGACTGACACAAGCTAAAAGAGCTAATATGTATAGCAAAGGCAGGATTTGAATCCAGGGCTCATGGGCTCATGACTCCACATCAATTCAATATCTATTGCATATCATATCTGCCTCATGTTAAGAATATAAAGAAACAAACAAAACACGTAGTTTCCTGGATCTTCTACCTAATGGTGATTTTTTGAGTTTGGAGTTCTGTTAAATAGGATACAAATTCTTAGTAGCTCCTCTATTACAATGCTCTGAGCACAGTAGGTATTTTATAATTCTTAGTTGTACTGAATGGAGTGAAATTGGATCAAAGAATTTCTTTATGCTCTCACTCTTGGGGAATATGCCTATTTATAAGAGAAGCTCAGCTACTTTCTGTCCATTTTGGGCATCAAGAAGCCTAATGCATTGTCTTCATTACTTGTGCATGAATCAATCAACAATCAATCAGTCAGTCAAAAGAAACATGGGTCCAGAGATATCAAGGCAATTTCTAAACACAAGCCAGTGCCATAGGTTTTGCAGAGAGAGAGAAAGAGAGAGAGAGAGACAGACAGACAGACAGATAGACAGAGACAGAGACAGACAGACAGAGACAGAGAAAGAGAGAGACAGAAAGAGGGAGACAGAGACAGAGAGACAGGAAGACAGACAGAGACAGAGAAAGAGAGAGAGATAGAGAGAGGGAGAGAGACACAGACACAGACAAAGATGCAGATAGACAGAGACAGAGATAGAGAAGGAGAGAGAGAGAGAAAGAGAGAGAGAGAGAGAGAGAGAGAGAGAGAGAGAGAGAGAGAGAGAGAGAGAGAGAAATGACTTGTCCAGGGTCACATGGCTAGTAAATGTCTGAGGCTGGATTTCATCTCCCTATTTGGGGTTTTCTTGGCAAAGATACTGGAGTGGTTTGCCATTTTCTTCTCTAGGTCATTTGACAGTTATGGAAACTGAGGGTAAAATGACTTACCCAGGGTCACAGAGTTTCTAAGTGTCTGAGGATGGGTTTGGACCCAGGTCTTCCTGACTCCAGATCAGGACTCTATCCATCATTCCACCTAGTTACTCCTAAGAGGGTACCCATTTGTATGCAAATCTAAGTATAAGACCAAATGGTATGGTTACAGGATCAATTCCACAGAAACTCAGATCCCAATCTGACCCCAATCCCTACCTCCTGACAAAGTAATTCTTGGCACAGTGTCTCAGTGACTGAGCTCTCAACAGTCTGGTTGGCAAGACAACCTAAAATCCCATAATCCTAAAGGTTTATCCAGATTATTTGGCCTAATTCTTTAATGCAACATCATCAGATAATTTTGTTTCAAGTGGGCAACTGTAATGGTGAAGATGACAGTAGCTGAATTTTATCTCAAGTGCATTAAGGCTTTCCAGAGTTCAGCATTTTTTAATTAACATATAAATGTAAAGAGATGTTAGCTGATTAGCGTTCTCATAATTAGCAGCAGAGAAACATTCACGGAAATTGCTAAAACAGCGTCTGGAGTGTATCTGCAAAGGAAGGCCTCGTGTAAACAGTGGTAGGAGATGGCAGATTTCACAGGTTGGTCATGGGGAGGTTGGCTAATTTCACAGTTTATGAAAAATTCATCATAAAGGCAATCCGGTGCAGCCAAGGGGGCAGCATGGCCGGGATGGGTGGCTTCAAACAGCCAAAAGGAAAATTGGAACTGATCTACAGCCTTCTTTGGAAAGGAAGCCAGCTTTTCCAGACTTTACCGGATTTCTGAGCTCAGAGCAATCATGGAAGCCTCCTATTACAAATCCACACCCGAGCAGGAATTTGTCCTTTGCATCCTCAACATGTGGTCATCTTGTCTCCGCTTGGATACTTTCAGTGAGGTGGAACTCATTACCTTTTATTAAAAAAAAAAAACAAAACAAAAAACCCTTCCCTTCCATCATGGAACCAGTATTGGTTCCAAGGCAGAAGAGTAGTAAGGGGTAGGCAATGGGGATTAAGTGACTCGCCCCCGGTCAACCAGCTAGGACGTGACTGAGATTGGATTTGAACTTGGGTCTTCTTGACTCCAAACCCAGTGTTTTATCTCATATGTATGCGTATCCATAGGAGACATGTATGTGCATGCCCACACATGACAATATATACATATATGCACATACATGCACACATAAGTATAAATACATGTGGATAGATTTCTACATCCATACAGACTCACATACAACACATACATATACAATACGCATATACATACACCCTGGGAATATCAGGGAGGACTTTAAGGAAGTGGTGGCATCTGAGCTGAGCCTTGAAGGAGCAGGATTCAGGAGGGTGGAGAGATGCTTCGTGTTAGGAAGCGGGAGATGGACCACTGAGGTCAGTCAATAGCTTCTAGTCTGTTTTGGTTAGAACAAGAGCTTGATATGAAGGAATATTAAATCAGTGTGAAGAAGCTGGAAACCCATTAGAAACTTCCTTTTTAAGTTTCTCTAAAATCATTAAGAAATAATGTTTTCAGGGGGCAGCTGGGTAGCTCAGTAGATTGAGAGCCAGGCCCAGAGATGGGAGGTCCTGGGTTCAAATCTGGTCTCAGATACTTCCCAGCTGTGTGACCCTGGGCAGGTCACTTGAGCCCCATTGCCCACCCTTACCAATCTTCCACCTATAGGTCAATACACAGAAATTAAGGGTTTGAAATTAAAAAAAAAATCACTCTAGGGGGCAGCTGGGTAGCTCAGTGGATGGAGAGTCAGGCCTAGAGACAGGAGGTCCTGGGTTCAAATCTGGCCTCAGACACTTCCCAGCTGTGTGACCCTGGGCAAGTCACTTGGCCCCTATTACCTACCCTTACCACTCTTCTGCCTTGGAAGTATTGACTCCAAGACGGAAGGTAAGGGTTAAAAAAAAAAAGAAATAATGTTTTCCCCAGCCTAAAATGCTTTCCAGACTTCCTGCTCCTTAGGAAAGTGGGTAGAACAAAAGCGAACACTTTTTCTTAAAGGGATGGATCAAGGGCAAGAATATTAATATTGTTTCCATCAAAGAGAGGTGGGTTTGGAGCCAGATTAGGGGAGAATTTTTAATTCCAAGCTAACAACCCCAAAGAGGGGATATGAGGAAGTTTCTCTGCGTCTTTAAAGAACTTGGAGCACTACCAGCATGGAACATCCATTGCATTTATAATATCAGGCTTTAAAGCAGCCAGGTGGCAGCAGAGAGGGTGCTGGACTTGGACTGGGGAAGTCCCAAGTTCAAAACCTGGCTCAGATACTTATATGACACAAGGCGAGTATTTACTCTCTTTCAACCTCAGTTTCCTCATCTGTAAAATTGAGGAAATAAAAGTGTCTACCTCATAGCATCACTATGAGGATAAAATGGGATAACATAATGAAAGTACTTTGTCAAAAGCAATAAATATGGTGGCTATTATTATTTTTTCAATATGCTTGTTAGTTTTGTGAAATGAGCCTTCTATTAAGTTCTTTGCCAAAGATCTCTCTGGGACAGGGATGGGGAAGGGATCTATTTGGAAATGTAAGGAATATAGTATCACAATGTCATAAGCTATAGCTAGAAGGGAAAGGCTACTAGTCTAATCCCTTCATTTTAGGGGAGAGGTAAATAGAGCCCAAGAAACTGAAATGACTTATCTAAGGTCACATAGCCAGTAAGCATTAAAGGTAGCATGTGAAGACAGGTTATCTGAATGTAGAGCCAGTGCTCTTTCCCCTGGACAGGGGATACACAAAATATATCGATGAAATTTAATTTTAAACATACCCCAAGCTAGGGAGTCTATATTTTATCCCAGAAGCAACATGGAGCCACTGAAGGTTGTATAGTGGCAAGGGACATGGAAACTACTTATCCCTGTGTCCTACTTCCCCCACTCCTAATGCCTTCCTTTACTGGAAACTGGATTAGAAGACCTCTGGGGGGCTCTGCCAGCTCAGTGATTGTAGAATACTGAAATGAAGACTCTGCAGGAGAATGTAGCTAATGATAGATTTAGAGGGGAAAGGGAACGTAGAGGTCACTGACTATAATTTCTCATTTACAGATGAGGGAACTGAGTTGTGGTTGTGGTTCCATCATTTCCAACTCTTTGTTACCTCATTTGGGGAGTCGTTTTCTTGGCAAAGACACTGGAATGGTCTGCCATTTCTTTCTCCAGCCTATTTTACAGATGAGGAAACTGAGGCACACAGGGTGAAGTGACTTGCTCAGGGTCACATAGCTAGTAAGGGTCTGAGACCATATTTGAACTCGGGAAGATGAGCCTTCCAGACTCGGTGCTCAACACTCTATCCATTGTGCCACCTAGCTGAGACTCAGGGACAATAAGCAACTTGCTCAGGATCACAGAGCTAGTAAGTGTCTTAAATAGGATTTATACCCAGATCTTCCCGATACCGAGCCTAGTACTCCATCCCCTACTCAACCCTGCTTCTCTGGATTGAGAGACATTGAATCATGGGGACGTTGACGAGAGAGACAGAGAGAGAGAGAGAGAGAGAGAGAGAGAGAGAGAGAGAGAGAGAGAGAGAAGAGAAGAGAAGAGAAGAGAAGA
>NW_025352474.1:0-1636 GCF_016433145.1 Gracilinanus agilis
AGACATGCCTGTACTAAATTCAGTTGTGGATACCACATTTTAGGAAGAAAATAATTATCTGTGAAATATCTACATGAGAAATCTGAAAACTACTGTCCTCTTTTTATATAGTCACCAGCTAAAAGTGTTTATTACATTTTTTAATACAATAAAACTTTAAACTCTAAAAACAATTTTTAGCTCACTGGCAGCAGGCCAGATCTGGCTTGTGGTTTTCTATAGCAAACTACCAGTAATATTGCAGACTGAGAGATATGAAGAATGTGAAATTCTTACTGTTTAAACCTTTATCATTTGTATTAGTATCAGTTCAAGGGCTAAACAATTGTGGTTGTGACTTTCTCAGGGTCATCCAGCTAGGAAGTGTCCAAGGGCAAATTTGAACCCAGAACATCCTGTCTCCAGATCTAGCTCTCTATTCACTGTGCTATGTAGCTGCTCCTTCTATTTCTTGATTTTTACAGAACTCTCAACGTTGTCTCCTATTCCTACATTTTGGGCTTGCACTTTGTAGCCCTCAGTAGTGAGAGTGAACTCCAGATTGCAAGGTTTCTGGCCAGACCATGGCTTCCCAAAGAAACCTTGAAGTCTGGGGTTTGCTCTCACTACCGGGGGCTACAGCACCTGACAGATATAACAGCAAGGCCTTTGTTCAACAATGCACTCAGCGGACACCCAACTTTCTCTTGAAACTCTCTAGTGAATATCTCCATTAATTCACAAAGCAGCCTCTTCAACTTTTAGATGGTCCTATTTGTCAGGAAGATTTTTTTCCTTACACCAAGTTAAAATCTGCCTCTCTGCAACTTCCACATTTTGTTCATAGGTCTGCCCTCTCAGGCAAGCAAAATAAATGGATTTTCTTTGCCAAGGGACAGCCTTTCATCACTGAAGGAAGTTATCCTGTCCTCCTCTCTAAATCTCCTCATCTCCAAGGTTCAATGCTCCTTCAACTAATCCTCACATGCAATAATCTCTCAAGAACCATTTCCTCACAGTAGTCGCCCTCCTCTGATGTTCTCCAGCTCACTGATGGGTCTGGTCTTCTAGGAGCCAACATTCGAAGGAAAATGTACAGACTAGTCATGCTTACTCTTTATTCCTTTCCAGGTCCTAATCTCTGAGCCTGACAGTTTCTATCTCCACCGTCCCCTCTCCTCTCTAACCTTGACCCTACTTTTCAGCCAGGATTAGAAATGGGAAGTCTTCAGTTCAAATCTGGCCTTGGTCACTTCCTAGCTGGGTGACACAGGGCATTAATCTTAATCTTAATTAATTAATCTTAATCTTAATCCCCATTGCCTAGTCCTTACCAAAAGAAATTAAGAGTTAAAAAAAAAAAGAATATAAGTCCTCAAAGGCAGAGACTCTTTAACTTTTGGCTTGTTTTTATATCTTCGGAATTTAGCATAGTGCTTGACCCATGGTAAACCTCGACTTAAATATAATGTTTTATTTTAATATATCATATATAATTTATGTATTATACATTTTATTACATAAAATGTATTAAAATCTATATCATATAATTATGTATACTATGTACTATAAATATATACTATTATATATTATATAAAATATAAAATATATGATATATTGTATATATTATATAAATGCATGAATTATATATTATATG
>NW_025352475.1:0-2008 GCF_016433145.1 Gracilinanus agilis
TTCCTTCCTTCCTTCCTTCCTTCCTTCCTTCCTTCCTTTCCCTTTTTTCCTATCTTCTTTTTTCTTCTTTCCTTTTTTCTTCCTGTTTTCTTTACTTTCAGAGAGTAATAATACATTATGTATTATTACCATACAAAAATAAAAGAATAATTTGATGCTGATTTCAAAAGAATTTGTGGCAGAGTTAGGAACAGTTTGTTGACTTCAGGTCAGTGCTAAATTATGGTGCCTTTGTAAATTCAAAATCTATGAACTTTTAGAATAATAAATTTTGGTTCCACCAATTTTAAATAATAGAGGCAATAGATAAGAACAGACTTCAGAAGCTTCAGTAATCAATGGGAATATTGCATCTTTTAGAGGTGAAGTTATGCAAAGACTTCTGATATTTTGCTTTGCAAATTAGATCGGAAATGTGAGCTCACCATTTTTTCCCCTTTTTAATAAGCGTTTGGACTTTCACAGCTTGAAGTAGTGCACATAAACATTTTCCCTTTTGTTTTAAAGAAAAAAAACCAACCTCAGATAAATTACATTCCAAACCTTCTAGAATGCCAATTAAGTTTGGATAATGGAACTGTTCTCGTTTGGACCAGTTTGTTCCCACTAAGACACCAAACTGCAAACATCTGTGGAGATCTCTTCATAGAACCGCAGACAAAACAGCCTTCATAACTGCTTAGGTAAGAGCTGTCGATTCATGACATACACATGATGAATCCAGCTTGAACAGCCTGGATTTCAAGTCCAGTGTGAGAGAGTTGCCTCCCTGAAGGCGCCTGCTTTGAATATTGTCATTCGAGATGCTTCACAAGCTACTGATTTGGCAGCTGTTGATGCCACTGAACATTCTCAGCAGATGGGTCAATGGGAAACCTCACATTTTGGTGAAGTAGCCAGATATTTAAGTGCTAATGAATGAAGTGTAAGGTTTGAGTGCAATCTGCATGAATGTTTTAAGAAGATGAGATAAATGTCAGCTCAGGAGCATTGGGCTCCCACCTTCAGCTTCCCCCCCACTACTAGATTATTGTAAAGTACTTTACTGAAAAGTTTATCATGGAATTCATTAGCTAAATAATAAAATTATTTTACAAGAACATAACTGATATGTAGTATGAAACCTCAAGGGTCCTGAAGGAATTAAAAGGACAAGAATGAGGTAAGTCATTTAATTAAACTTATACTATATGTCTGGCATATCAGTCATCTGGATATTTACAAACGTGTTTCCAGTTATGGACAGGCAGAACATCTGGATTAATGGAATTTTGCATGTTTCAACTTGATTCTTTATTGTCTCATAATTGGCTTCAACATGGTGAAATGAAAATTTAGTGCCCAATTAAAGTTCTCTTATATTTTCCTTTAAATATTTTAAAACATTCGGTTATGATGCCCTATTTTAAGGGATAAGGACAGGGTCTAGATCTGTGATGTCATGGCCACAAGGAACTGAATAATGAGGAAATCCTCTTTACCAATGCAAGAAAGAACTTCTCCATAATGTGTAGTTTCACAGGTTGTTGAAAGCACTGGGGTCAAGCCCAAATAGAAATGGAGGCCACTAAGCAGTAATAAAGATCCCTGCAAGCTGCATTTTGACTTAGTTCTAAAATTAATATTCTGTTTCATTATACTTTTATTTATTTTGTCAAATTTTTCCTAATGATATTTTACTCTGGGTAGGGCCATACTTGGGAGTGTTGCAGGCTGGGTTTAGAACATTGAGTGGGTAAGTGCCTTGCTTGCCCAGGGTTGTAGCCTATTTGTGACAGAGATAGGATGTGAATTCAGCTCTTCTGGGTTCCAAGGCCAGCTCTGTCCACTATCCCATGACTACACAGACCAAAAACTAAATGATTATAAACCAGGTACTAAAACAATTTTAAGTTCTTATAAATGAGTTCTCATTTCAACAATTTGCTTTAAATTAAAATCCCTGGCTACCCATTTGTATTTGCCATCTAGCTGACTAATGATGGATATATATATATATATATATATA
>NW_025352476.1:0-12978 GCF_016433145.1 Gracilinanus agilis
ATAGAGATATATATATATATATATATATAACCACAACAGTCTTTTTTATAATACTCTAAGTCAATGGTATCAAATTCAAAATGATTTCTGCCAGCAACATATTCCCTTAGAAAACTACAAGTTAATATCTGTGTTGTATTGTATTTTCATTTATTTGGTTAAATGTTTTTTTCAGTTACATTTTAAACTGGTTAAAACTATGCTCTGCTCTCTGTCATTTATCCAGTTTGTGACTAAGCCACTTTTAGTTCTATTACTATATCTGTGAATAATATGTTCTGAAAGGAAGGGAGACTGACTCAACCCCGCTGATCTGGTGATAGGGATATTTTCCTTACCCTTCTCAACATTTGGACGGCAGACCAAGACTGGAATTTGTGGCACCAGACAATAAAAAGATGCTTAACCATACCCTATTGACTTGTTTGGGGTCTATTAGGTATCCTAAGAGGACTAGTGCCTCTGGTGAGAGGGCTTTTCAAGCCCTTTTCAGGGCTTCTCATCCACCTATGGTGTCCACTTCTCACCCAACACTCACCTGTGACTCTAAGAAGCAATAGCTGTGTTGATGAAACTATAGCACAGGTGTTGGGGTGTTACAGGGAAGACTGCTCCATTCCCCCTCTCCATAGCACCCAAGGACATTTTTTGCATGCCCTGCCCCTCTGTCCACTCCCTCCCTCTGCTATCTGGGGTAATGCAGGGGCTCACAGGCAGCATGAAGTTGCACTTTGGGCTTGCAGTCTTGAAAAGGTATGCCAATGCTGAGCTATAGCATGCTCAGTGGCTACATCCTGATAAAACCATCTTGGAAAACAGCCTAAGCCAGGTTGAGGGTAACCAGTAGGCATCAAACTCATCAGTTACTTAAGGGGATGTCTGCCCTAAGCATGTGAAGGTTTCTTTCCCCAAAATGGGTGGATGAGAACAATCTGTTCCAATAGCCATGAAGGTGTCTGAAGCTGGCATGGTGGAATGCTTAGAGTTTGGTCAGACATTAAGATACCAAGGTCATCCAATTAACCTGAGTCATGACCAGTTATTCTTAGTTTTGTCTTGCCACTGGACTTTAGAAGAGAGTGAATGTGCGAACTTTGGGCAACTCTGTCTCACTTAAATACAATTCACATATAAGATAAGACATCATCCCATAATGCCATTGGTTGTCTTTGGAAAACAGAGGATGAACAATATTGACTTGATCAATGTCACACTAGAGATAAATAACAGAAATGGAACTATAATACAGATATACTGACTCTTAATTCATTGCTTATTACCAGGCAATGATGCTTCCCAGGGTGATTATGTGTGAGTATACATCTACCTGTCATCATCCTTAGTTATTATTTTTTTAACACCTACTTCTGTACTTGCTGTTGGAATGCCTCCAGAAAATACTATGACTTTTCTCTTTGTATGCCTTGCCATGTGTCCTTTGCTGTGCTAATAATTATAGCCTGTAGGACTGGTCAGGGTTACCTTATGCTATCCTCCTAGTCAGGATGCCTAACCTCATTTACTTCATTTGATCATTCTCTGTCTACAGCTCTTGATTTCCTTTTATCATCACTGAAACTATTCTGTTTCTTAGTAGGCTTCAATCACAGTAACTAATAGATTTTTAATAATATTTACCAAATATTTTAATCTAAAGTAAACTTGCATGGTAAGCAATAAAAGTATTATTTTTTATTATTATTATTATTTTATTCTTTTTATCTCTATTTTTTGTAATTGTTCAGTTGTTTCAATTGTGTACAATTCTTTGTGACCCCTTTTGGAGTTTTCTTGACAAAGATACTAAAATAGCTTGTCATTTCCTTCTTTAACTCATTTTACAGATGAAGAAATTGAGGCAAATGAGGTTGAGTGGCTTGCCCAGGGTCACATAGCTAGCAAGTGTCTAAGGCCAAATTTGAACTCAGGAATGTGAGTCTTCCTGACTCCAGGCCTGGCATTCTATCTACTGTACCATGTCCTGCTTCTATGGAAATCCCATTGCTCCCAGTCCGGAGTCTCTCAACTAGCATATAAGCAGTAAGTTTGGTATTTTCTACACAATTTATTGGTAACTTATTTAGTGAATGTGGATATGTTTTACATTTAGATGTAAAGACCAAAAGAGAGTAGTTTGTCTAGACGGAAAAGCCTGGGAAGCTGCTGCAAAAGGTAGAGGCACTATCAGAGTTTTAGAGCAGTGGTAAACTACTTAGACATAAAATTGAGGCTTACATCAGTTTCTTACTTTCAGAGAGGACTAATCAAGTTCCCATGTGTGTGAGGCCCCAATCAAGTTCCTGCTGGTTGGTGACTTTTTTTTTTAAGCCAGCAGTCTAAAAAACCCAACTACTCTAATGTACAAAGAAGCCTCCTGAATGGAAAACAAATTATCTAAAGAGAGAAATATCTCCATGTTTGAAAAAAGGACTCTCCCCCTTTTTATGCAGATCCACTATTTCAAGACTTACAAATTCTTAAAAAGATGGAGTTTTTATACTGAGAATGATCATGTTAAGCAATTTCTAAAAGAAAGGTCCTTTAATTTTGATTTGAAGAATAGAACATTTTAGAAATACCCTTAAACCCTAAAACAGGTGAGTCAGGAGTCTATTTTGAGTAGCATGTAGAAGTTGCCAAGATATTTCAAACAGTCAAACTTTAGAGATGTTAATGATTCTACCCAATTTCAAGAGCTAACAAAAATGCGGGCAAGTAGGTGACACAGTGGATAGAGTGCCTGGCCTTGAGTCAGGAAGATTATTTTCCTGAGTTCAAATTTGGTCTTAGTCACTCAGTAACTGTATGACCTTAGACAAGTCATATAATCCTATTAGACTCAGTTTCCTCATCTATAAAATGAGTTGGAAAAGGAAATGGCAAACAACTCCTGTATCTCTGCCAAGTGAACCCCAAATGGGGTCATAAAGAATCATATACATGACTTGAAAGAATTTAAAAACCACAAAACCAAAAATGTGCTTTTATCCAGTATGGTTCTCTTATTTCTGGGAGAAGGAAAGAGGAGAGGCTCTTTTAGCATTTTACAAAGAATCCCAGAGACAAGGAAAATTCCTATGACCCCTTGCTCCTGAAAATTTTCCCTGGTTGTAGGTCAAACTAGCAGTCATAAAAATTTTCTCCTTTAAAATGAATAAAAGGAAATGACTTGATAAAAATGGTCCTCTTCATCAACTTCCTGGAGTAGGCAAGAATCTCATAGCTCATATCCCTTGGAGCCTGTATAATTAGAATTCTCTCCCCAGGAACTCTCTTTCCCAGCTTCCCATCTCTGTTCTCAAGTTTCATCCTTACGTTTTGGAGATAAAGTTTTGTGTAGCTCCGCCCTCGCTCTCTATTCTCCCAGGAACACAGCTGTGGAGGTGGGGTGAGGTGAGAGGCAGGAGAATTTTACTCAGGTGTTTTTTACTCAGGTTTTTACTTTTGTTCTTTTTATTTTCTTCTACTTCAAGTGATTATTAATAAACCTCACAAAATATAATACATGTAATAAAAAATAAATCTCATAAAAAATAAAATATAGCTATTGGATATTAATTTAAATTTTACAACCCAGATGAGCGTGGCTATAGAATTCCCTAACATTTGGGAAGCACCTAAGAAATTAAGAAGAATTAATGACTGTCATTAATTAATGTAATCCCATATTAGCAACTATGAAACTAGTTTTACATGACATATTAACCAATGAAGACAGGCAAAAGACTAACAAAAGACACATGATAGCCAAATAGTGATGTTGGACAAAGTCGGAACCTTGATCTGGCTCAACAGGAATAACTCAATGCAATTTCAAAGGTCTGTCCTAAGTAAACAAGTTTGGGGAAGATTAATCACTGCAAGCAAAATGAGGATGAAACTACTTAGCTGTCTACTTAAAATTACTTAAAATGTCTAAAGATAGGGGCAGCGAGGTTGCTTATTGGATTGAGAGCCAGGCCTAGAGACTGGAGGTCCTAGGTTCAAATCTGACATCAGACACTTCCTAGATATGTGTCCTTGGACAAGTCACTTAATTCCTATTGCCTAGCTCTTACTGCTCTTCCTTGGAACCAATACACACTATCGATTCTAAGACAGAAGTTAAGGGTTTAAAAAAAATGTCTAAGAACACTTTTTAAAAGGTACTTTATCACTGATGAGCCAGTTGGGAATGCTGAGAAAGTGGTGGAGCCCCATTTGACCAAGGTCTTTCTCCAGGATTTAGAAGTACCAGAATAATGTCTGGATTGGATAGCAGACTAACAATCTCCAATAATTAGTATCAATGGCAGAACAGTCTTTCTTTTCTTTCCTCATTTTCTCTCATTTGAACCCCCATATGTAACCAATCACCAAATCCTTTTGATTCTACCTTCATTACATCTCTCATATATGCCTCCTTCTCTTCCCTAACACTGTCAGTGCCCTGACACAGGCACAGGACCTCATTACTCTATCCTGGATTATTGCGATAGCCTGACCGATGTTCTTCTTGTTTCTAGTCTCTCCCCACTTGTCTCCTTAGCTGTTAAATTGGCGATCTTCCCAAATAAGGGTCTGCCTATGTCGTCCTCTTATTCAATAAATTCCTTATTGAATTGGCTCCTCATTACCTTCAGGATCAAATAGAAAATACCCTCTCTTTGGCTTTTAAATCTCTCAAAATGTGGCCCCTTCCTAACTTCCAAAATACGCACACTCAAATATCCCCTTCCATTTACCCTGCAATCCAATGATACCGACCTCCTTGCTGTTCCTCACATAAGACATGATCTCCTGACTCCATGAATTTTCATGGGCCCTGCCTTATGCCTCAGACAGCCTTCTCCTGGCTCCCCTGGCTTCTTTCAAGTCTCAGCTAACACCAATCTAGCTCCAAAAGCCATGAAGCTTCTAAAGAAAAACTCTTCAGGGGAAAAAAAAACCAACCAGATCTGTTTAGTGATGACATCTCATGGAAAGCACCATTTCTTCTCCCGAATAGAAGCCTTTTTTTTTTTTTTTTAAAAAAAAAAAGGAGTCTTCTTTTGCAAGAAGAATTTGACAGAATTCCTTGACCTTGGTGCCTTGCCTCTGAGATTATCTCCAATTTATTCTGAATATATCTTGTTTCTACATAATTGTTTGCATGTTATCTCCACAGTTAGAATGTGACCTTGAGAGTAGGGACTTTTTTTTTCTTTCTTTGTAACCTCACCCAGCACTTACTACAGTGCCTAGCTCAAAGTTCCTAATAAACTTAATTTTTTAAAACCCTTATCTTCCCTCTTGGAATTAGTACTGTGTATGGATTCCAAGGCAGAAGAGTGGTAAGGGCAAGGCAATGGGGGTTAAGTGACTTGCCTGGGGTCACACAACTAGGATGTGCCTGAGGTCAGATTTGAATCTGGACTCCCATTTCCAGGTCTGGCTCTTAGTCCACCATGCCACATCACTGCTCCGCTTAATAAACTGATTGTCTTGACTTAGCAGAATAAGAAAAAGGATACCTCTGAGGAAAGTTTAGTGACTCTTCAACTGCAGATAATGCTGCCTGATCCAAGGGCTAAAACAATAAATTATTTGGGGGAGTGGGAATACCACAGACTGGAGCCAGAAACAAGGACACCTTCTTCTCATCTACTTATTTCCCCCCAAATGTATCATGTATTTTTATTGTAAAAAATCCAGTCACTGGAAAAGAGTTTCTCTCACCATTCTAAGAAAGTAAGTACTTCTACCCACTTCCCAAAACATTTCCTTTTATGTCAGGCTGAAGACTAGTAGTCTTTTGCCAGTTGGTCAAGCTGATCCATATGCTAAATACTCAGTAGATGAAGTTCCAATTTCCTTCCTGGTGGGCACAAGTGCTAGCCACCAGACTGCCTATGTCTAAGATTTCCTCAACGCACAGTCAGTACAGTAGCATTGTTGTTGTTGTTTTTTAAGCTTCCTTTTCAAAGAGGACTAATGACATCACAAAGGTGATATCTTCCCTTGTACATGGACTGGATTTAAGTGAAGCAGAGTTGCAAAAATTCCTCAGCCTCATTCTCTCTTCCATTGACACAGAAGTCCAGTGGCAGGATAAAAGTCAAGATGATTGTTGATGGCCTGGGTTTGCAGTGAATAACCTTGGCACCTTCCAAATCTGACTAAGCCTTAAGTGCTCCACTGTGCCTGCTTCAGATACCTTCATGGCCATCGGAATAAATTTTCCTCTTTTGCCCATTCCACCAAGGGAAATTTTCACATGGTTGGTGTAAACACCCCTCTTACTCACCATCAGGTTTGAGGTCTATCGGTTCCCCTCAACCTGATTTAGCCTGTCTACCTGGACAGTTTTTTGGAGTCACAGGTGAAAGTTGGGTGAGAGGTGGACACCAAAGGTGGATGAGTAGCTCTGATAAAGGTTCAGCAAGCCCTCCCACCATAGAACATCAGTGCTCCCTACTAGGTTACTGAACCTCTTTCTGTTATTCTAGGACCTATTTCTGACCAGCATGCATGCCTTTTTTTGCTCAATTCTTGCCATCCAGTTAATTTCTTTAGAAGACACCTCTATAGAAGATGACCTCCTTTTATATTTTACTCCAGATGGAGTTTTACTTCATGCTCCAGAAACTGAATGTGTCATTTTGGCATTTCTGAAGCAGCCATTTGCACTTTCAACAACCTCTAACATACAGGAATCAAATCTTAAACAAGCTCTTCCCTATCTGTGGTCTCCTGAATGTTAATGAGGAAACTAGCATTTTATTTTATTTTATTTTATTTTAACCCTTGTACTTCGGTGTATTGTCTCATAGGTGGAAGAGTGGTAAGGGTGGGCAATGGGGGTCAAGTGACTTGCCCAGGGTGACACAGCTGGGAAGTGGCTGAGGCCTGGTTTGAACCTAGGACCTCCTGTCTCTAGGCCTGGCTCTCACTCCACTGAGCTACCCAGCTGCCCCAAGGAAACTAGCATTTTAAAAGCAGGACCAGGTAGGCAAGAGCAGAACCCACCATGCCTACAAACACACGACATTATCAGGCTGATTACTTCTGCCCTTGTGAAATAAGGTACTATTATTCTATCCACCAAACCTTGTAATATTCCTGTATTAATGGTCATGAAACCTGGAATGGGCCCCTATTTCTTTGTCTAAGACTTACCTGATGTAAATTCTGTATTTTTGTCTCTCTTCCTACTTGCCCCAAACCCAGCCAATGAATTATTTTGCATTCATCCAAATGTGCATCATTTGATAGCTGTTGATATACATTCTGCTTTCTTTTCTATCCTCATCCAATATCTGTTTCCTGTCATATATTAGAGGCTACAATATACTTTGAGGAGGAAGTCACAAGATTCTATAGAGTCCTCTTTCTTATTTTCACAGATATTTAATGTTACTTTTTCCAGATGATTCTGTTCTCAGAATGTAGATAGCCTCCTTCTTGACTCTCCTCTTATTAGATGCTTTGGGGATTTATTCTTTGCTTTTGGTCTTCAATCTGGTCACTAAGGCCACAAATATTCTAAAGAAAAATTTCTAGAGAAAAGGCTTAAGTCTTCCTGAGGTCCATTACTTATAGGATGACATCTCTCAGGGAGAGCACCATTTCTTCACCTTTTAAAGGTTCTACGCACAACTGCTCTTTCTCAAATAGCATTTTGAGGAGAAAGATTGATTACTATCTGTAGATGACTCCAGGTATCAATCCTTAAGCCCCTTCGTGAACTGACTAAATATGCCAATCCAAAGTCTCTTGAGAGTGAAATGGTTTTTAACAGAATTCAATAGACTTTGACTAAAAGGATTGGCTGACACAATGTTAAACCTTTTACTGTGTCCTGCCTTTAGAAAACAGAGATTTCTTGGTTCATTCATTTCTTCCTTTTCAAATGATATACTGAATTCTAGTGATCTCCTCCTGTAGTCATCTTCTCTTAGTTGAGAAGCCTGGCCCACAGGTAACTCATGAATCTAAGAGGCAAGTTGTGGACTGAGTAATCAAGGTCACCTAAGGACTTTTGTTCTTGCCTCCAGAAAACTTGAGAAGTGGGGAGCTCACAATTGGCTGGGTGTGAAAATTCATTTTGATCATTTATTTATTGCCTTAGTATTCTTTCTTTTTATTAAATGTGTTATCTTTTCTCAGACATTAGTGGTCCCATTTAATTACATTCAGGAAGGTCAGCTTCTTTGATCAGAAATATGTTATCTCTTTAAACCCACGCGGGTAGGTCCTGTCACCATGTCTATGAACAAAGTCTAAAAAACTTATCATTGCTTCTTGATTGAGATAATGAGTCTTTAGGCTATGGGATATGCGGATAAATATACTCAATTAAATAGAGTATTTCTTTTGTGTGCATTATTTTAAAATGGGATTATTCTAAAAGGCATAGATGAGAAGCAGGTGGTAGAGTGGAGAGAAGGTTGGCCTTCAAGTTGGTTAGTCCTGCTTTCAAATCATGCCTCTGACAAATGCTTCTGACAATTTAGTTGGACAAATTGCAGTGATTCCCTCTTATCTCTAAGCTCAAATAAAATCTCCTCTATTCAGCTAAAGTCCTTCAAAATCTAGCTACAACCTATCTTTCTAATTGCACATGGCTCCACCTAACATCCTCTTTCTTCTAGAAAAAAACAACCACTGACATACTATTTCACAACCACAATATTTTATTTTATCGACTATCTTTGCCTCAAATGAACTCCCTCTTTACCTTCACCCCTTAATTCCTTTCTTTTTTCACACTTTATAATCTGTAGTTTCTTTCAGTGTTTAGCTTGAGTGCCATATGAGGCCTTTTCTGATCCCCCACCTACAAGTACCCTCAGATAACTTATATTATACCTACACATGCATACATACACACATAGAGCTAAATGATGCAGTGGATAGAGCACTGGGCTTGGAATCAGGAAGACTCATCTTCCTGAGTTCAAATCAAGCCTTCTTAGGCTTATTTACTAGTTATGTGACCTTGGATAAGTTACTTAACCATTGCCCCTTTCCTGTCTGTAAAATGAGCTGGAAAAAGAAATGACAAACCACTCTAGTATCTTTGCCAAGAAAACCCCAAATGGAGCTAAGAAGAGTATAATCTGATGGTAAATGGCTGAATGACAACAAAAACAAAATGTGCCTCTAGTCAGTGTGGTTCTCCTTCTGTTTCTCCTCTGCAATAAGGAAGAAGAAAAGTGGAGAGGATCTTTTGGAACTTTACAAAGAATCCCAGGAGATGAGCAAAATTCCTATGTCCCTTTAGTACCTGTCATGATTCCTTATTCTACTCCCTTCCTAAAAATTTTCCCTGGTTGCAGGTCACACGAGCAGTCATAAAAATTTTCTCCTTGAACATGAATTAATAAAAGCAAATGATTTGATGACTATGGTCCTCTTCACCAATTCCCTGCAAAATAAGCAGGAATCTTATCATAGTTCATACCTCATAGACCCAGGTAAACTTGGCCAAAAAATTAGGAAGAATTAACAACTCTCATTAATTGCCACAATCCCATATCAGCTACTATGAAACTAGTTTAACTTGTCGTATTGCCCAGTGAAGATAGGCAACAGATTAACAGAAGAGACATGGTGGCCATATATTGATGCCAGACAACATTGATTAGGTTCAACAGGAATTACTCAATGCAATTTTAATGTTCTTTCCTAAGTAAATGGATTTGGGACAGACTGATCATTTCAAGTAGATTTAGAATAAACAACCAAAAAATCTACTTAAAATGTTTAAGAACAATTTTTATTTTTTTAATTTATTTTTCCCACTTACAAATAAAAACAGTTTTTGGCATTCATTTTCTTAAGTTTTGAGTTCCACATTCTCTTTCTCCTTCCCTTCCCTACCCTTTGTTATTGGTTATACTTGTGTCATCGTGTAAAAGATTTTTCCACATTCATCATGTGATAGGAGAAGACACATAAAAAAAAAACATGAAGAAATTAAAGTGAAAAATGAATGGTCTACTTCAGGCTTCATCCAGACTCATTGATTCTTTCTCTGGAGATGGATAGCACTTTTCCTCATAAGCCATTTGAGGCTGTCTTAAATCTTTATGTTGCTGGGGGAGTAGATAAGTCATTCACAGTTGTTCACTGTACATTATTGCTGTTTCTGTGTATAAAGTTCTTATGGCTCTGCTCACTTCCCTCATGTAGGTCTTTCCAAGTTTTTCTGAAATTGTTCTACTCATCATTTTTAAAGCCCAATAGTATTTCATCATTATCCTTTATCACAATTTGTTCAGACATTTCCCAACTGATAGACATCCCCTCAGTTTCCAATTCTTTGCCATCACAAAGAGAGCTGCTAAAAGTATTTTTTAATGAACGAGTCCTTTTCTGTATCTCTCTTTTTCTTTCTTTTTTTAACCTCTATGAGATACAGACTTGGTAGTTATATTGTTGGGTCAAAGGATATGCAGTTTTATAGCCCTTTGGGCATCATTCCAAATTGCTCTCCAGAATGGTTGGATCAGTTCACAAATCCACCATTAGAGTCCCAATTTTTCCACATCTCCTCCAACATTTAGCTGACACACTCGTGTTTTTTTTTAATAGGAATGGGTGTTGTAATCATATGATTTCTGTTGGTTTGTTATAGACATGGTCATTTATGCCAAAAGTTTTCCTAAAGAGTGAACCAGCCTTGCATTCCAGGTGTAAATCCCACGTGGTCATAATGTGATATAATGCAACAGTCTCCTTGTAGTGTTTTATTTAAAATTTTTGCATCAATATTCATCAGGGAAAATACGTCTATAGTTTTCTTTCTCTATTTTTGTTCTTCCTGGTTTCGCAATTGGGAAACATGTTTGTGTCATAAGAGAAATTTGGTAGGATTCTTTCTTTGCTTATTTATCCAAATAGTTTATATAGTATTGGGATTAATTATTCTTAAAACATTTGGTATAATTCACTTGTGAATCCATCTGGCCCAGAACTTTTTCTTGGGGAGTTCAATGATGACTTGTTTCTTTTTTTTTTTTAAGTAAATAATTTTTATTTTTTAGAAAAGTTATCATGGTTACATGATTCATCCTCTTACTTTCCCCTTCATCCCCTGACCTCCTCCTGCCCCCCCCCCATAGCCGATATGCATTTCTCCTGGTTTCAACATGTGTCATCGATCAAGACCCACTTCCAAACCATTGATAGTTGCATTGGTGTGGTAGTTTCAAGTCTACATCCCCAACCATTTCCGCCTCAACCCATGTGTTCAAGCAGTTGCTTTTCCTCTGTGTTTCCTCTCCTGTAGTTCTTCCTCTGAATGTGGGTAGTGTTCTTTTCCATAAGTCCTTCAGAATTGTCCAGGGTCATTGCATTGCTGCTAGTACAGAAGTCCATTACGTTCGATTTTAACACAGTGTATCAGTCTCTGTGTACAATGTTCTTCTGGCTCTGCTCCATTCACTCTGCATCAATTCCTGGAAGTCTTCCCAGTTCACATGGAATTCCTCCAGTTTATTATTCCTTTGAGCACAATACTATTCCATCACCAAGACATACCGTGGTTTGTTCAGCCATTCCCCAATAGAAGGGCATACCCTCATTTTCCAGTTTTTTGCCACCTCAAAAATAGCGGCTATAAATATTTTCATACAAGTCTATTTATCTATGATCTCTTTGGGGTACAAACCCAACAATGGTATGGCTGGATCAAAGGGCAGGCATTCTTTTATAGCCCTTTGAGCATAGTTACAAATTGCCAACCAGAATGGTTGGTTCAGTTCACAACTCCACCAGTAATGCATTAATGTTCCAATTTGGCCACATCCCCTCCAGCATTCATTACTCTCCCCTACATTCACTTCAGCCAATCCGCTAGGTGCGAGGTGACACCTCAGCACTGCTTTTTTAAAAATTTTTAATCACTTATTAATATTCATTTTTAACATGGTTACATGATTCATGCTCCTACTTTCCCCTTCAACCCCCGCTCTCCCCCCACCCATGGCCGACGCACATTTCCACTGGATTTATCATGTGTCCTTGTTCAAGACTTATTTCCAAATTGTTGTTAGTTGCATTGGTGTGGTAGTTTCGAGTCTACATACCCAATCATGTCCTCCTCAGCCCCATGTGTTCAAGCATTTGCTTTTCTTATGTGTTTCCTCTCCTGCAGTCCTTCCTCTGAATGTGGGTAGCATCTTTACCATAAATCCCTCAGAGCTGTCTTGTGTCATTGCATTGTTGCTGGTACAGAAGTCCATTACATTCGATTTTACCACAGTATATCAGTCTCTGTGTACAGTGTTCTTCTGGCTCTGCTCCTTTCGTTCTGCATCAGTTCCTGGAGGTCTCTCCAATTTGCATGGAATTCCTCCAGTTTATTATTCCTTTTAGCACAATAGTATTCCATCACCCGCATATACCACAATTTGTTCAGCCATTCCCCAACTGAAGGACATCCCCTCATTTTCCAGTTTTTTGCCACTACAAAAAGCGCAGCTATAAATATTTTCGTACAAGTCTGTTTATCTATGATCTGTTTAGGGTACAAACCCAGCAATGGTATGGATGGATCAAAGGGCAGGCAGTCTTTTATAGCCCTTTTGGCATAGTTCCAAATTGCCAGCCAGAATGGCTGGATCAGTTCACAACTCCACCAGCAATGCATCAATGTCCCAATTTTGCCACATCCCTTCCAACATTCATTACTCTCCCCTTCTTTCATTTTAGCCAATCTGCTAGGTGTGAGGTGATACCTCAGAGTTGTTTTGATTTGCATTTCTCTAATTATTAGAGATTTAGAACACTTTCTCATGTGCTTATTGATACTGTTGATTTCTTTACCTGAAAATTGCCTATTCATGTCTCTTGCCCATTTATCAATTGGGGAATGGCTTGATTTTTTATACAATTGCTTTAACTCCTTGTATATTTGAGTGATTAGATCCCTGTCAGAGTTTTTCTTTATAAAGATTTTTTCCCGATTTGTTGTTTCCCTTCTGATTTTGACTACATTGTTTTTGTTTGTAC
>NW_025352477.1:0-6193 GCF_016433145.1 Gracilinanus agilis
AAACATACAACATATAATATATAAGCATATGCATAAAATATATCATAAAACATCATATTTATGTGGAAATATATTTATATACATATAGATATATTTGTACAAATAAATATATAAAAGAATAAATATATTAAAATAGAATAAATAAAATAGAATAAATAGAATACATATATGTAATAAATATATAAATGTAATGAAATTAATGTAAAATAAATAATACAATATATTACATAATATATTTAACAGATTAATTGTTATTAATAATAATGATAATATTAAAGTAAAATTATTTTGCACAAACAAAACAAATACATCCAATATTAGCAGAAAAGGAGAAAGGAAATTTTTTCAGCAAGTATCTCTGATAAAGGTCTTATTTCTCAAATATATAGAAAACTATGTTAAATTTGTAAGAACCTTAATCATTCCCCAATTGATAAATTGTCAAAAGATATAAATAGGCAGTTTTCCAAAGCTATATATAATCATGTGAAAATAGTCTATATGACTCTAGATTAGAAAAATGCAAAATAAAACAACTTCAAGGTACCATGTCACACATATCATATTGGCAAACAAAACAGAAAAAGAAAATAATAAATGCTGAAGGCGATGTGGCAAAACCTGGACAATAATGCACTGCTGATAGAATTGAGAACTTATCTAACTATTCTGGAAAATTATTTGGAATTAAGTCCAGAATGTTTTAAAAGTTCATAATATTTGATCCAGCAATACCACTACTAGGTCTGTATCCCATAAAAGATTTTTTTTAAAAGGGAAAAGCACCTGTTTGTAGAAAAATATTTATAGTACCTATTTTTGTGTTGCAAAATAATTCAAAACTGAAGTGATGTCCATCAGTTGGTGAATGGTTGAACAAGGTATGGTATATGATTTTAATAGAATACTACTGTGCTATAAGAAATAATCAGGCAGATGATTTAAAGAAAAATCTGGAAAGACCTACATGAATTGATGCAAAGTGAAGTGAGCAGAACCAGAAAACACTGTACACAGTAACAGCACTATTATATGATGAACATTTATGAGTGACTTAACTATTCCTAATAATACTATGATCCAAGAAAGTCCTCACAGACTCATTGTCAAAAATGCAATCCACCTCCAGAAAAAGAACTAATAGAGTCTAAATATAGACAAAAACATACATTTCACTTCATATCTTCTATTTTTCTTTTGTTGGTTTGAGTCCTCTTTCACAAAGTGATTAATATGAAAAGATATTCTACTCTATTACACATTTAAAATCTATATGAGATCACTTGCTGTCTTAGGGAGAGGGGCAGGCAGAGAAAAAAGGAAGATGAGGATTTGACAAAAAAGTTAAAATTTGTTTCATATAATAACATGAAAGGGGAAAATTAAGATATTAAAAAAAGTACTCTATTTTACATGATAGCCAATACCTTAAACAGAGAAGGACTTAGGAAACAGTCCTAAGTAGAAGCAGGCAATGGATTGTAATAAACTTCTTATTATGAGTTTACCCTTTGTTGTTAGTCTTTATTTTAGTGATACATATTTATCAACAAGATTATGTTTGTCAAATGTGCATCACACTTATAATTTATAGGCTTCTTTTAAAAAATGTATTGATATATTTTGTTTTTACATCCCCAGAATTTATCTCAGTATCTTCTATCACAGAGAGCCAAATCATTTATCAAATAATATTTTTAAGCAGTGAAGTAAAGAGTGAAGATAAAAAACTCAATAAAGTCAGTTAATACATCAAAAATACTTAAGCAATGTACTATCTATGTGGAACTCTCACTTCACTGCCAAGGCATGTGTGTCTTCTCATATCTCTTCTTTAGTACCGTGCTTATTCTTCTTGTAAGAGAGAGAAGACAGGTAATAGTTTTTGCAAAAATCTGGTGCAAGACTTTGCAGAAGAGGGCTGGCGCATGTACGGAACTAAAAAGAGAGATTCCAGGGTCTGAGGGAGATATAAAAGAAAACTCACAAAAACAGTTAGGGGGAGTGTTCCTGTCTCTTCAAGAAGTTCAAAGGGAGCTCTTCCTGCCATTGTTTTGATCAAGAAGAAAGTTACCTGACTTTCTTTGGAAGCCATTGGTTCCTGTTTTTTGTCATCTAGCCACCCAGCCATTGAAGCCTCGAGTGAGATATCCCGTCCACATTGTCTTCACTGTAATTATCAATTTATTCCTGAAATCTGGTGTTATAAGGGATTTTTGTACCAACAAAGAAGAAGCTTACCAGAGCCCAATGACTTGTTTGTGAGAGTGAGGCCATGGCCATTTTGGCTTGGGCCCAAGATGGTGAATTCCTCAGTTAACTCACCCTATCAGCTACTGATGAACTATAACTCTTCAAATATTAAATTTGAGGACCAGATAGATCAGGAAGTTATATAGGGGGTGTCAAGCAATCAGAGAATGTAACTGGGGTAGCCATCAAGATCAAGAAGAAGACTCCGTGAGGGGTCTATAGAATGGTGGGAGGAGATTTGGAGGGAAAGATTAGAGTCACCATTGTCCTGGTCCTACACCCCATTCTGAGTTAAATAATAAATCAATTTACTCTATTATATCATCAAGAAGCAGTCAGATTTTGTTACAAACCATCATACTACAAGTGAGGCCTACCATCTTGGCCTACTGCCTATTACCACTTAAAACCTGGTTCAGCACTAGTTCAAACCTGTTTAGACAAATAATTTACTTATTTCATTCTTCATGATTTTACAATATTTACTTTTAATTGCTTTGTAGTCATTTTTTCCATTAGTACTCACCATGTATACTGTTTTCTTATCTGTTTACTTAAATAACATCAGATGGTATCAATATTTCTACTAGTCTTTAAAGATTCATTTTATTTGTCATTCAAGGGGAGAAATAATAGAAAAGGGTGCACTTTCCTTATCATCACCTGCAACAACAGCTGTCCCACTCCCACAGCTCTCACAGACATCACCTAGGGAAGCAACTGCTGTGAAGAAGCCACCAAGCATCTCAATCAGTTCTACTCATTACTACACATAGGGCAGACAAGTTACCCTTGTTGAAGCAGCAAAAGAACCTGAGGGGATAACAGGATATGGAATGTGCCAGAAAAATCAGACCACTTTGACAAACTTTTCCCCTTAGAACCTCATAGGGCAGCCTAGGAACATTAATTCAAGAGCTTTTTAAAAAGCAGTGAGCCCTCCAAATTACTAGATCTTCTTCCAGCCTAGCCTCCACAAATATCAATGAGCAGAGATATCATTGTGAAAAACCTTCCTTATCACCATCACCAAATAATGAAGAAATGCCACCAAAAGGCAAGTAAATAAAATAACCTATTAAAGAAGTAATCCTTTCCCTCATTCTTAAGACCATCTTTTCTGCTTCCAGGCCAGCCCTTCGAGATATCAACTGGAGAAGCAATTGTTCTAAAAAAATGGATCAACCATGTCTACCAACTCTCACCCTGCTGCCATACATAAGGTAGGCAGCCAGCCTAAGTGAAGTAGCAAAGGAACATGAAGGAGAGACAAGAACTGATATTTTCAGTCAAGACAAACTATCACCACTATCTTGATAACCATATCTCCTCAGAATGTTGAGGATAGTCTAAGACATTGTGTTCATGAGTTCAGGAAATAGTGACACTAAAACTTACTTCAAAGAAAATTCATTAACATTTCTTTTGCATCACTGAATTTTGAGATTGACAAAACTTTTCAATCTGATTTGCAGATGAAATATTCCATATTTATTTTCTTTCCCATTAGAAAATGAGTACCTTGGTAGTAGTGATTATTTTCTACTTAGCACAGTGTGTTTCAGATAAGTAATTAATAAATGCTTCATTCATTCCAACAGTGTAATAATTTTCAATTATATTTATGTCTTACAAAGTATTTAGCCATCTGTTCCCCAGTGAATGGAGATCTACTTTGTTTCTAATACTTCTTTACAACAAAAAGTACTGCATTTGAAGAAATCTTGCCCTATGATAATCTATCCTCTCATGGAGAAAGGACAAGAAAACATTACTATCTTTGCCCATGGACTGATAAAAAGAAGACATAGTTATATATAGTCAAAAGGTGGCTTCCTTAATGGGGGAATGGAAGGAAGTGAGTTGCTTGGGTATTTTAACATAATGAATAAGTACTTTTCAATAATAAAAATGAATATGATGGTTCCGGGTTAAGATGGTGGCAGAGTAAGAAGCAGCTCTTCACCTCTCCTGACCGAAACACACAAAACTCCTCAAGGGGACATAAAAACAAGTCCAGACGAACAGAGGAACCCCACAACAGGGCACAGCGTGGAAGGTACATGGAATTGAGGCATTTCCATGCTATAAAGGGGTGAAACAGCTCTCACTAAATCACGGGCTGAGCAACCACCCCACCCCCACCCCATCCACACACACCTATAGCTCCGAAGCCAGCTAAAAATGAAATAGAGCAAGTTTGGGGCACCCATCAAGTCATTGGCAGCTCAGGGGCCTGTTCCTGAGAGCAGCAAGACTTAGGACCCCAAAAAGCTAATGAACGCACACAAAATCTGAACGAGGGAGCAGGACAACGAGAGCAGACGCAGGGCACAGAGCACGGGCTCAGAGTGCAGGCACGGGCAGAGTCATGGGTGGAGGCAGACACAGCCAGGAGCTAAAGCTCTGAAACTCTGAGTGGGGAACCAGTGCAGACAGGTATATGCCTGTGGAAGCAGCGCCCTGAGACTTTTAAAGAAACCTCCAGCAGAGGATCAAGCAAGTGGGTCCACCAGGGGGCTTGACCTTGGAAAAAACCAGAACTCAGACCTCAGGAGCCAAAAGACCTCGGACAGACCCTGAGCGTGAGGATAAACCTGAGAAGCTGCTGGGCTAATGATGGCTACCCAGTCTCAGGAAACTCAGAAGAAAAAGATTAACAACAAGAAAAAAAAGTCTTTAACCCTCGACAACTTTTACACAGAGAAAATCCAGACAACCCAGCAAACAGAGGAGGAGAACAAACAAGCATCTGGACCCTCCTCAAATATGGAAAACTCCTCACGAGCTATGGAAGAGTTCAAAACTGAGATTTTGAGGAAAATGGAAGAGCTTTGGCAAGAAAATAACAGTTTAAAAGGTAGAATCTTGCAATTGGAAAGTGAGGCTCAGAAACCAAATGAACTGATAAGCAAATTGAACACCAGAAACGACCAGATTGAAAAGGAATACCAGAAGATTATGGCCGAAAACCAGAAGACTATGGACGAAAATCAGAAGATTATAGCCGAAAACCAATCCCTAAAAGCTAGAATTGAGCAATTAGATGCTAAAGATCACTCAAGACAACAAGAACAAATAAAACAAAGTCAAAAGACTGAAAAAATAGAAGGAAACATGAAATATCTCAATGAGAGAGTGACAGACCAAGAAAACCAGTCTAGAAGAGACAATTTGAGAATAATTGGTCTTCCAAAAAAAACAGAAATTAATAGAAACCTGGACTCCATACTAACAGAAATAATTCAGCAAAATTGCCCTGAAGTCCTACAACAAGAGGGCAATATAGACATTGAAAGGATTCATAGAACACCTGCGACATTTGATCCAGATAAGAAAACACCCAGAAATGTAATTGCCAAATTCAAGAGTTTCCAAGCAAAAGAAAAAAATCTTACAAGAAGCCAGAAAGAAACAATTCAAATATCAAGGAGCACCAATCAGGATCACACAGGATCTGGCAGCCTCCATGCTAAAAGATCGCAAGGCTTGGAATACGATATTCAAAAAGGCAAGAGAGCTGGGCCTACAACCACGGATCAACTACCCATCAAAATTGACGATATATTTCCAGGGGAAAGTATGGGCATTCAACAAAATTGAAGAATTCCAGGTATTTGCACAGAAAAGACCAGGGCTAAATGGAAAGTTTGATATCCAACCACAAAAATCAAGAGAAACATGAAAAGGTAAATAAGATACAGAGGGGAAAGAAAGAAAACTTATAATTTTTAAATTTGCCTTTTTAAGGGCCTCAGTGAGATCTAATTATCTGTATTCCTATGTAGAGAAATGTTATGTATAATTCTCTGTAGTGAACTCTATTCACTATTATAATATTCACTATTATAGTAATCAGAAGAATAATTCAGAGGGTGAGGGTGGAACACTAAATAATCTAAGATGACATGGGGGGGGGTGGGAAAGAGGGGGTGAATAA
>NW_025352478.1:0-10590 GCF_016433145.1 Gracilinanus agilis
GCCGGGGGAGGCAAGCTCTAGATGGGGTGCGGGGCGGGGGGGCAGCATTGGCCATAGCCTTGGCTCCCTTTCTTGGACCCCGCCTGGGTGGCTCTCGTGTGATGTGTGGATGACCCACGGTCGGGGCAAACCCCCTCCCCTCCAGGGTCCCCGGGGACACGAAGGAGAAACAGCCGGGATTCCGTGTGGGTCTCTGGGCCCCAAGGCAGGGCAGCCCCCAGGAAGGACCCTTTTCCTGCCTCCCAGCCCCCATGCTCCACCTCAATCACCCAGCCTAGCAGCACATGGCCGGGTCTGGTCACTGTAATGAATTCAAGAGGGGAAACGAAGCTCTGAAGGAGCTCGTCGCCACCTGCCCAAGTCGCCATCCTTGACCGCCTCCCGCCCCCCCAGGCTCCCCGGAGCCTCCTTTCCATCGACCCAGCCCTAAGGTGCTTCTGCAGGTAGCTGGTGCTCTGAGCGGGGCACCCAGAGGACTCGGAGCCCTTCGTCGAATTAAAGGCTGGTGCCCAGAGGGGCCGGGGGGATGGCGCGTCCCCTTCTTGGCTCGGGCTGAGCCAGCTCCTGACTCTGCAGGAAGACGCGGCCTTCTGGGGGTGGCCCTGAAGAAAAGGAGGGTCTGCCCCATCCACGGAGCCTGCCGAGGGCCGTTCCCCTCTGCCCTTCTGTTCCGGGGCTGTGCCAGGCCCAGAGCCCGATTCTGCTGATCTCCCGCCTTCCCTGCTTTGATGACTTCGCTTGTAGAAAAGGCGTTTCTGGGAATGGCTATCGCCAGCAAGGAGGCGGCCAGTCGCACAAGGAGTCTCCCCGGCTCCCGTCCTGTGCCGCCATGGACACGCCCACCAGAATGTTCCGTCGCTAAATGTCCATCCCCGAATTGTCCTCTTTTCCCCTAACGAGCCCTCCCTCCCTCCCACCCCCTTATTCATGCACTCACTTGCCAGACTTCCTTGATTCCTTCCTTCCACCTTCTGGAGCGTCTGACCTTTCCCTCCATTCCCAATCACCCCTGTGCAGTCTGGACCCTCTCCCGCCCCACCCCATTCAGCTGATTTTCCCAAGCTCCAGGGGCTCCCTGTTACCTTGATGTTTGTCCCAGTCCAGCTTCAGGCCTCTTTCCAGACCTTGCACACACATCGCGGCATTTAACATACTCATCAGCCAAGCCGGACCTGGCCTTCACCCCCTGCCTGCACACCCAAGCCTGGAAGGCAGCTCGCCCTTCCACCCCCCACTTCCCTCCCTGCTCAGCCCAGGCGGGGCATCTTCTGGGAGATCTTCCCCGACGTCCCTTCGTCTCCTTGCGGTTATCCCACGTGTACACAGGAACATGTCTGGGATGGTGGGGCCCCTTTTACTGGAACTCTTCTGTCCCAGGACCTGGCTCCGAAGCGGCTCAGGTCAGGATGTGGGTCGATTAGGAAGAAATGCTAGGATGAGTCCAGTGAGATTCTTCTACCCCTGAGATAATGCCCCTCCTGGAATCCCTCAGCCCCTCCCTTCAGAATGCCAAAGCCCTAGAATGTCAGCTGGCCGGTTACTCTTCAGGCATTCTGGAAAAGCAAACCTCGTAGAGCGGCCGTGCCAGTCACTCATGGTAGTCAGGTGTGGGAACAGTTGTCACTACGGCCACTGGTCACTGCCCCCTCGAGGCCAGGAAAACAGCAGAATCAAAGCTGGCCTTAGACGGGGTCTCCGGTGATGGCCGGTGGGCAGCTCTCCTCTCTCGCCACCGCTTTGGGCCTCGGCAAGGGTATAGTGTGTCCGGAACCAGCCGGATACAACAGTGGGGTCCGTGAAACAGCCACCTAAGAGACCATAGGGAGAAAGAGGGGAGACCAAGCACTCAAGAAGACAAGGGAGTCTAATGGAGCAAGGCTCATTTATTGCTGGTACAGGGCAAGAATATATATGTTCAGAGTGAGGGGGCTGGCGATCGGGATGATGAGAGAAAAGGACTAGATGTTACAAGGAAGGAATGCGGAAAAGAATATGCTGTTATTTGGAGGAGGTTTTTGCAATTATCTCCTTGCCCGAACGGGGCTCATGATCCGTATCCTTCTCCTTGAAGAGTTACTATTTTTATTTTATAGTCTTGGCTCCTAACAATTCCCCCTTTCTTTATTTTTTTAATGAAGGGCATAATAACTAAGTGCACTCCTTTTGACCGTTGTTTCCTCCAAGTCTATACCATATTTCTCAAAGCACCTTATGTTTCCCAGTTGATCCATAGATGATATTCGCAGCGACGGCCCCTGTCTTAGGCTACACAGGGGGAGTTACTCGACCATCAAGGGTCGAGGACCTGTGCTATTCCCATCATTGGGTTACCGCCCTGTTGGAAAAATGTAGACGAGTATCGTGAGGATGTTCCGCGTCGCTATCTCAATACGATGGTATTGAACCGTAGGAGACTTATCAAGGGCTGAGTCGATGTTTGATTTAATGAATTTGGTTAGACGTTGGAAAACCCAAGGGCCAAAAGTAAGAGCTAATAAAAGAATGAGACGTGGTGTAATAATAGTAGGGATCAGAGTAGATAGCCAAGGGGAGCCTTTAAGGAGTGTATTGAACCATCCTTCTCGTGCCTCGGCCTCCCTCTTCCTCTGAGCTAATCGCTCTCGTAATTTTGCCGTGGATTCTCGGGCAATACCGGTATGGTCTGCGTAAAAGCAGTACTCTTCTTTAAGCACAGCACATAACCCGCCCTCTTTTAGGAATAAAAGGTCAAGTCCCCGTCTATTCTGTAAGACAACCTCCGAAAGGGAGGTGAGAGATTTTTCTAGGGCTGTAACTGATTTTTCAATATCCTCAAGGTCTGCAACAAGTGCTGTATGGAGAGATTGGAGATAGCGTGTTTCCACAAGAGCTGCGGTCCCGGTACTGATGCCGGCAGCTATTCCTCCGAGGCCTAGGAGGGTAATAATAGAGAGAGAAAGAACTTCTCGTTTATGCCGCAAGGCAAAGGGGTCAATTGTTGTTAAAGCGTAGGGGCCATAATGATAAGTAATGCGGGGCCAAAGGGATATAAGGATACAGAATTCAGAGAAAATTGAAACGGGTCCCTATGATGCATTTAGTGAGGCCGGTGTTAGATCACAGAATCCATTGAAAAACGTTGCTTTGTCTGGGGTCTGCCTTGCCTCGATGACCCCTTTCGAGTTTCCTGCGACGGTTCTTCATCCATTTCCTGCCCTCAGAGTCTGGCGGGCTCCCAGACCCTCCCTGCTCGGGGGCAGCTCAAATTCTTCTTCCCCAGCCTGGCTCCCCCGAGCTGCCCCATTTCAGAGAATGGCACCACCAGTCTTCCCCCTCACTCCTCTCTTCCTCTCTCCTTCCATCCTTACCACCTCCAAATGCTTTCAGTTCAGCATCTCAGCTCTCCCGGGTATGCCAGGTCCTCCCTCTTCAAATCTAAGCCAGACTCTTCGAGGGGGCTGGTGTCCCTCCCCTCTCTGATCCCCCACAGCTGCAGAAATAATCTTGTCCGAAAGCATCCCTACCTACTCCTTGGCCAGCCTCCTCCCTGGGGCCCCGCTCTCCTGACTGGGGATTGCAGCTCTTGAACCAGGGTTTCTGGGGAGCCCCCTGAAGGGCTTCGTTTCCTTCCCCCCCTCGAGTCGTCTCCTCTCCACTGCCTCGTCCCCCTCCCCGCCACGACCGATCAAGTCTGCCATTGCTCCCGGACGAGACACGTCAGTCTGCTATCCTGCAGCCCCACTCTTTATTCCCATAACTCTCTGGGCAGCCGCTCCCCTCTGTGTGAGCTCTCCCTTATTTGGACGTGAGCTCTTGGGGCACGGACCGTCTCGGCTTTTCTGTTAGATTTACGTTTGATGTGGCCCAGCGCGGGAATTAGCCAGCCACAATACGCGTGGAATCCCGGCAGGCCTTTGCATTGGATTTTGTTCTTTTATGCCAAACTAGGGTGCTCTCAGAGTCGGTGCCAGGAGACGGGAAAGCAGCATCCCTGGAATGGAACTCGTTCTCTTTCCCTCCAAACTCTTCCTTGTTCCTACCTTCCCTACGACTAGTGAGGACAGCACCTCTGCCCAGACCCCCAGGCTGCCCAGGCTCCCAACCTGGACCCCTTACTCTCCCCCCTACCATATACAAGACGGCGCCAAGGCCAACATCTCTTGTCTATTGCAGACCCTTCTCCCCTCTGACTCTGCTCCAAGCCTGGCCCAGGCCCTCAGTACCTCATGTCTGGCCTACGGCAGTAGCTGGTGGGGGAGCGGTTCTACCTACCCCTAGTCTCTCCCCTCCCCAGGCCATCCCTCCAAAGCTACTAAAGGGCTTTTCCCAAAGGTCAGAATCGACCATTCTTTCTCCTCCCCAGACACGCATGCACACACATACTCTCTCTCTCTCTCTGTCCCTCCCTCTCTCTCCCCCTCCCTCCCTCCCTCCACTCAATAAACTCCAGTGGCTCCCTATTGCCTCTAAGAGCAAACCCCAAATCCTCTGGCATTCAAAGCCCTTCCTAGCCTGATCCCTCCTGCCTCTCCAGGATTCTCACACCTTACTCTCTGCCATATACTTTTCAACCCAATGACACTGGCCTCCTGGCCGTTCCATGAACAAGACCTTCCAGCCCTTGGCTCTGGGCATTTTCTCCTGGAAGGCTCTCCCTCCTCAGTACCACCTCCCAACTTCCCTGAATTCCTTTAAGCCAGTGATGGGCAAACTTTTTAAAGAGGGGCCAAAGGAAAGGAAATGCTCGTCTGTCAGTCTGTTTCTAAGGCAGCTTTTTCGAAGTTTCATTGTACTGTATCCTACTCATTGTATTCGTCAGATTAGGAATAATTTCACAAGGCTGGATAGAACATTTCAGGGGGCCGCATCTGGCCCGCTGGTAGTAGTTTGCCCATCACTGCTTTAGGCCCATTTTTCTTTCTCTGTTGCTTCTTTCCTTTGATCCTCTAAGTAGCTGTTTTTATGCATTTGTTTTCATGTTGCCTCCCCCATTAGAGCTCCTTGAAGGGAAGGAGCGGCTTTTTAGTCCTTGGCGCTTTGCACATTGTCTGGCACTAGCAGGTGTGGAAGAAATGTCTACTGATTAATCAAATGACTGATGTGACATTACGCACCATCCCCTAATGGGTCAATGCAGTCAGATGAGATGATCAGATGGTTTTCAGAAGACATGTAAAGTGTAAATGAACATGTGAACAGGACATGAATAGGCAATTCTCAGATAAAGAAGTCAAAACTATCAATAAGCACATGAGAAAGTGTCCTAAATCTCTAATAATTAGAGAAATGCAAATCAAAACAACTCTGAGGCATCACCTCACACCTAGCAGATTGGCTAAAATGACAGCAGGGGAGAGTCATGAATGTTGGAGGGGATGTGGCAAAATGGGGACATTAATGCACTGCTGGTAGAGTTGTGAACTGATCCAACCATTCTGGATGGCAATTTGGAACTATGCCCAAAGAGTGCTAAAAGACTGTCTGCCCTTTGATCCAGCCATAGCACTGCTGGGTTTGTATCCCAAAGAGATCATAGATAAAAAGACTTGTATAAAAATATTTATAGCCGTGCTCTTTGTGGTGGCAAAAAATTGTAAAACGAGGTGATGCTTCTTGATTGGGGAATGGCAGAACAAGTTGTGGTATCTTCTGGGGATGGAATACTATTGTGCTCAAAGGAATAAAGAACTGGAGGAATCCCATGTGAACTGAACGACCTCCAGGAAGTGATGCAGAGTGAAAGGAGCAGAGCCAGAAGAACATTGTACACAGAGACGGATACATTGTAGCACAATCAAATGTAACTGACTTCTCTACTAGCCGCAATGCAATGACCCAGGACAATCCTGAGGGACTTAGGAGAAAAATGCTAACCACATCCAGAGAAAGAACTGTGGGAGCAGAAATACAGAAGAAAAACAATGATCACATGGGTCAGTATGATTGGGGATATAGACTCTAAAGGATCACCCTAGTGCAAATACTAATAATATGGAAATAGATCTTGATCAGTGACACATGTAAAACCCAGTGGAACTGCTCATTGGCTAGGAGAGGAGGGGTTGGAGGGAGGGGAGGGAAAGAACATGAATCATGTAACCATGAAAAATATTCAAAATCAATTAAATAAAAATTTTAAAATGAATGAATGAATGAATGAATGAATACCTAAAAAACATGTGAACATGTGCTCTGGAGCCCTCAAAGTCACTTGTCCCAGGAGAACAACTTGAAGCATTTATCTCCCTCCGTGTACCTCTCATCCATGGTTCCCTACTGATGACAGGTAAAAGCACAAGCTCTTCACTCTGGCATTTTAGGTTCCCCACAGCCTGACTCCTACTTTCCTTCTAGCCATTTTACATATGATTCTAGGATTTGGAAAGGACCATTTTGCCCAGCCCTCTGCTCCATGTATCCTGTGTTCCAGACAAACAGTACCCTTCCTGTGTGTTCCCTGAAGTCAAGGTTCCATCCCTGCCTTTGTATACCTCCAGATCTTGCCCTTCTGGTTGCTCATGGTACAACCAGGGGAAACAGGCTCTGGGGAAGGAAGGACTTTTTTCTCTACCTTCTTATGCTTCTCTTGAGTGCTGAATTTGATCATTACATTTTCTTTTTTACCACTCTGTCACTTCTTCAGGAATGCCTGCAAGTCCTCCATTTCATTAAATGTGCATTTCTTGGGGAATATTATGCTCAGTTTTGCTGGGTAGGTGATTCTTGGCTGTAGTCCTAGATCCATTGCCTTGTAGAATACCATACATACCTTCCAGGCCTTTAATGTAGAAGCTACTAGTCCTGTATAATCCTGGCTGTGGCTCCACGATATTTGAATTGTGTGTGTGTGTTTTTTTTTTCCGGCTTCTTGCAGTATTTTTTCCTTGGCTTAGGAGTTCTAGAATTTGGCCTTGGGATTTCTTAACTTGGGTTCTCTTTCAAGAGGTGATCTGTGAATTCTTTCAAGTTCTATTTTTCTCTCTTGTTCAAGAAACATCAGGTGAGTTCTCTCAGATCATTTCTTTCAATATGGTGTCCAGACCCTTTTTCTGATCAAGGCTTTCAGGCAGTCCAATGCTTCTTAAGTGATCTCTCCTAGATCTATTTTCCAGGCTGGGTTATTTTTTTCAAGTAAGATAGTTCAGATTTTCTTCCATTTTTTTCATTCCCTTAAATTTGATTTATTGTTTCCTGTTGTCTTATGGAATTATTAGCTTCTATTTATCCATTTTTTGTTTCTAGGGAGCCATTTTCTTCTCTGAGGCTTCGTGCTTCATTTTTGATGGAGGTTTTATGCTTCCTTTTTTAGGTCTCTTATTTCCTCTTAGAAATATTCTTCTCACTGTGGGAGGAGAAACACAGAAGAAAAACAACTGCTTGAACACATGGATTGATGGGGATATTATTGGGGATGTAGATGCTAAACGGTAACTCTAGTCCGACTATCCGTAATATGGAATTAGGTCTTAATGAAAGATACATGTAAAACCCAGCGGAATTGTGCATCGGCTAAGCGGGGTTAGGGGGGTTTGGGGGAAAGAACAGGAAACATGTAACTAGGGGAAACTATCCAAAATAAAACAAATAAAAAAATCTTCTCTCTCTCTTATTTGTATTGTCCTCCTCTTTTGGAGCTCTTCCGGGAGTTCATTTGGGGTCTGACGGCCTTTCCCATTTCCCTTTGAGGGTCCACACGCTTCTGTTTGGGCCTCTTCTGAGCTCGCATTTTGGACTTCTCTGTTGCTGCAATAGCTTTCCCGGGTCAGGCTTTTTCTTTGTCTCTTGCTCATTGGGGCGGGGGCTGCCTTCTATGTTGAGCCTCAGTTCCGTTTCTGTGGTAGCCGTGCTAGGCCAGGTGCCACATGCAGTGGATTTAGCCGGAATGGTGTATCCCTGGGCTGGCTGACTGGTGCACATCCGGATCCCTCCCTGCCTCTTCGCCTTTTGCCCTGGTGGCTTCAGCTCCCCACCGGCCATCTCCCTTTCTCCTTGGCATCAAAAGCCCGCTTTAAGGGCCCTGGGCCAGCCCCTCTGGCCTCTGGGCAGCCTCCGCAGCTCTTCCTCCACGTGTTTTTTTTTTAAGGCACCCTTTTGCCGTCCTGCTTTTCCCATCCCAGTTTCCATCCGTTCGGCACTCCAGCTTCTTCCGAGACGACGGCTTTCACAATTCAGCCGTCTCTCAGATGCGCTTTGGGGAACATCTGCGTAGGCTGGAGCTCCACATCAGGCGTTTCCATTCGCAGAGCTCGAGCTCGCTGCTAGAGAACGATGGCTCCCCCCTCCCCCGCCCCGGTTTGATGTCGCTTCCCCAGATCGAGGGCATTCGCCACACGGGGCCTGTTTCCTCAGCTCTGCAGTTACTCCCTGCATGGAATTAAGGGTGCTTTCCCCAAAGATTCCTAGATTTTCTTTTTCTTAAACCTGTAACCTCGTGTCCTAGAATCGATACCATGTGCTGGTTCTCAGGCCGAAGAGCGGTAAGGGCTGGGCAGTGGGGGTGAAGTGACTTGTCCAGGGTCACCCAGTGAGGAAGCGTCTGAGGCCAGATTGGAACCCAGGACCTCTAGGCCTGGTTGTCAATCCAGTGAGCCACCTAGGTGGCCCTGTCGACATGGAATCTAGAAACTCCAAACTTGTAGCCTAGTAAGATCCGATGAACCCCAAGTTTCAAGGAGGGTGTGACACGGTCAGAGAGGCTTCTGGGGCCAAGCAGAGTCGCTCGGCTTGGGCTTGTCTTTTACGTTAGGGTCCATTATTCAGTTGGAAACTGCTAGCCCGAGAGTCCCTTCAGGGTGGATTCTCATGGGAACAAGGACAAGCTTTGGGGTCTCCAACTTACAAGCTGGTCCTAAAACTTGGGGTTCATCAGGCCTTACTAGGCTACAAGTTTGGGGGCTCCAGGTTCCACGTCGACAGGGCCAGTTCCTATAACTTCTACTTCGCCGGCCAGCTGTCCTTTGTGGATCGTCGTTAAGTTCCGTACAGATTCCTCCCGCTGGCCGTGGACTTGTTTCCACAATACTTTGCAGACTATATTTCAATATAATTGAGGCCTAGAGACGGGAGGTCCTGGGTTCAAATCTGGCCTCAGACAATTCCCAGCCATGTGACCCTGGGCAAGTCACTTAACCCCCCTGGCCCACCCTGACCACTCTTCTACCCAGGAGCCGATACACAGAAGTTAAGGGTTTATATTTATATATATGTATATATAAACTGGATGACCCTTCAGAGGGGGCTTGGGGCCCTTAAAGCCCCAATCTGCAGGCTTCCCCAGACCTTCAGGAATGTCTGCGGCAGGGGAAAAGGATGGAGAACCGTTTCTGAAAGAGGAGATTCTCCTCCGGGGGAATCCCCACTACTCTGCGGCTGTGCTTGCCACAGAAAGCTCTGGAAGACACTGAAGGGCTGTTCCGTGACGAGGTGTCCCTGTCACGTCTGGCAGGCTTCCCTGAGATCCGGCTCTTTCTGCCTTCGGCCCGGAGGGCCCGTTGGCTTCCCCCATAACAAGCTGGCTTCTGTTTCTCCCTCATGCGATGCTCCGTGCTCCCACCCACCTCTGAGTTTGCCTCTTTTGTTAAACAGTTGTAGGGCTGTCTCTTTCCCAGCACTATAATTTCCCCAGCATGCCTCCCTCCTGGAGAGCATCTTCTCTCCGAAAGGGCTGCATTAAAGACAAAGAACATGTGGCGGCGTACACCCCTGCGAAGGGCCGCTTCTCCTGTCTCTTCTTTCATTCCTTGACATTTTGCAACATTCCTCGTTCTTTTGTTGTCGTTGTTCTTTTGACTCCCATTGTGGTAGTCATCGCGTGTACTGTTGGCTTGGCTCATGTGACTTTGCTTAGGATTCATGTAGGCCTTCCCATGCTTCTCTACAGTCATCACAGTCACCTTCCTTACCGCTCAGGAACGTTCCACGACACTCGTGGACCACAATTCGTCTAGCCGTTCCCCAGTAGACACACATCTGCTTTAGCTCCGATTCCGGGCTCTCTCAAAAGTGCATCTACAAAGATTTGTATGGATTTGGTGGCTTTCTTCCTCTCGGCGTCCTCCTGGGCCTTGTAAGCCCAGTGACAGAGTCTCTCGGTCAAACGCTTCAGCTGTTTTCATCATTTTATTTGCTTCGTTCCAAATTCCTTTCCAAAATGGTTCTGTTGACTCACAGCTCCACCAACAATGTACAGGTGCGTCTTTCTTCACTCAGCCTCTCCAACACGACCCTTTCCCAGCTTTATCATCTTGACCACTTTTCAGGGTGCTCTGGACTTACATTTCTCACGATGAGTTATTCTAAGTGAGGCATGTATAACCCAGTGGAACTGCTTGTTGGCTTTGGGAGGGAGGAGGAGACAGCAGGTGGGGGTGGGGGAGGATCATGAATCATGTAACCATGGAAAAATGTTCTAAATTTAAAAAAAGAGAAAGAAAAGGAGTTATTTGAAGAATTCTTTCCTGTGATTTTTATCATTAGTTTGTCATTCTTTTGTTCGTTTCCTGTTCTTGGATAGACAGCGACACCAATGAGAGGGAGACAGAGACCCAGAGAGACACAGAGAGACAGAGAGAGAGAGAGAGAGAGAGAGAGAGAGAGAGAGAGAGAGAGAGA
>NW_025352479.1:0-9202 GCF_016433145.1 Gracilinanus agilis
TATATATACCTTTCTGATTTATGTATCTATTTGTGTGGGAAGAAAGGAAGGAAGGAATGAGGGAGGGAAGGAGGGAAGGAAGAAAGAAAGGAGGGAGGAGGGAGGAAGGGAGGAAAGGAAGAAGGAAGGAAAGAAGGAAGGAAGGAATGAGGGAGGGAAAAAGGAAAAGAAGAAGAAAGGGAGAGAGGAGAGAGGTAGGGAGGAAAAGAAGAAGGAAGGAAGGAAAGAAGGATGTTAAAAAAGGAACTGGCTTCTATTGTCTAAATCACCTATTATGTAAGTAGGAATTTCATTTATTAGATTGGTAGAAAATTACCACGATATTGTTTTCTAAGTGGAAAGCATATGTTAGGTCATATCTCTTTAATTATTTAACTCATCTTTATCTTACTATTGAAGACTCTTAATTTAGTCTAAATATATTCCAAAATTCCCAAGAGCGAAGTCTGAAAGGATTTAAACATCTGAACTCCATGAGGCTGTAAGTCTGAATGATTTTTATAGCTTAATTTTCAACAAATTTATATTTCTAGAAAGGTTTCTTACATGAGATGACAAGAATGGATTTGCAACATAAATAAAAAATGCAAAAATTCTGTTGCAAAATATGTAAGAGAAGACTGTCTAGATTCCACTGAGTAGGTCAAGAAAAAGACTGCAATATTTATTCCTGTTAGTTTAGATAAAGCCTAGTGGTAGGAGTACTCTCCTTACTATCTAAAAATTTACTAGGGAGACTGACTTAAATATCTTCACACTGTAGATTGTACTCCAGTGAAAAATTGTGGCTTAGAAAATATATTGGTTGTTGCCCTTGTGCATGTCATTCATGTAAGCTCCAGTCTTCCTTTCTCAAAACTCCATTCTTATTTTGATTAGCTTTCTAGATTTCAGGTGCTATTTTGTCCCTTCAGAGTCTAGGGGTAACCCTTCCAGAATTAGGTGGTTAGGTGTTGTTTCTTTTTTTCCTCCTTAGTGCTATGTCTTAATAACCTCCATTAATCAGTAATACCCATCCTACTTAATTAGTGTTTAGAAAGGTGTATTTATTTAAGTGTTATAATAAGAAAAATTGGTACAAAACATCTCCCAGTAGTCCATAACACACTTTCCCACAAGTAAAAGGAAAAGCTTTCTTGACCTTAGAGAATACACATGGCAGAAAGGTAACAAGGTCCCTCTAAGTCTTTTAATGGAATATTAAAGAAGTTCACATTTTGTATAATATAGTTTATCCCCATTTTCAACCCTGCCTGGCTGCCCTCTTTGTAGAATCTTGAAATTCATATAACAAGCCATTTATTAAATACTTCCTGAGAGCCAAGCCCTGAAATTTGAATTTGTTTTCCTCAGTTCATACAGTCTGTTCTTGGCTTGCAATGCTGATACTAAATTGCTAAAAAAAAAAAATTATCAACTTGCTACATCAACAAGCTGGAAGATTTTTTGAGAGAGATAAGCAGAGAGAGACAGGCAAATAGGCAGATATAGAAACAGAGAAGCAGAGACTGAGAGAGACAGAAAGAGATAGACAGAGATAGACAGAGATAGGAAATCCTTCCAGGATGACTGGGGGAAGATGGGAATACCAAAATCCTTAAATCATTTGAAATTCACAAGGTCCTCCTCTGGTCTGTATTGGGTGAGGGGTGTGGGAAAGAGGAGACTAAGTTTTTGACTAAGGCACTCTCCTCTTTTTCTGATTTTCTCAAATGTTACCCACTCAGGGGTTTAGCTGAAATACTCTCTCCTGGCTTTCTGCCTGGTCAAATCTATATTCCCACTAGGACAATGATGCTACAGTGCTCTAAGATGGTGTGAACATGTCCCTAAGCCAATCCAAACAGATTTCCTTTACCATCTTTAGAGCTGTCCAGGTCTTGTTCACACACTCAAAATATACTATCATCAGATTAATGTGTCAGAGCTAAATGGAGTGTGATGATGCTGCACCTTTATAGAATCATAAATTGAATGCAACATATGTATTTATTCTTTTTTTCAATGCTACTACATTGTTTCTTTCTTCCTCTTCTTTTTTCCTCAGCCTCCAGCATTTTCATGGATCTAGGAACCTATTCAGTTCTCCTTTTCCCTACCCTGCTCTCTCTCTGTGTCTCTCTCTCTGTGTGTCTGTCTCTGTCTCTCTGTCTCTCTCTGTCTCTGTCTCCCTCTTTCTGTCTCTCTGTCTCTGTCTCTGTCTCTCTCTCTTTCTCTCTGCCCATCTCTCTCAAAGATTTTCCAGTTTGTTGATAAAAATTTTACCTTATATTTCTAAAATAAAATGTATATATTTGTTACTGATGGGTAGATCAAGTGATCAACTACACCCTAAGAACTGTTTAGACTAGTATAAAATCAGAGATTTACAAACATCTAATCAAACTTATGGGTAGGTATGGAACATTCATTTTGTAGACAATGAGCCACTACTAAAGGTGTCCAGAGAGTGAACATGAAGACAAGAATCTAAAGAAGTGGGCAGAATACTAGGATAGATATTTAGAGAATGGACAGGCACCAAATAATTTAGCCCTTAGCCCAGTGGGAAAGAGTACAGATGACTGTCTAGAAAGTACTTTAAAAATGTTTAAATTCCCTTAAAGTAATAGAAATGTAAAATTTCATAGTCAAAGAGATAAAATGATTAAATTTCATGTTGGCAGGACTGGAACAATGGAATGGAAATTGAATTGCTAGGGAAGGAATTAACTGTTGAAACATTTTTCGAAAGTAATATGGCAATATAAAAAACTGTTTATACTCTTTGACCCAATGATATAACTACTAGTATTAGAATAAATATACTGTTTATCTCATATATATTTATTTGTGTGTGTATATGTGTATACACAAAAATAGTCATAGTAATTTTATTTAGAAGGCAAAAAAAATCAGGAAAAGATAGTATATTGTCCAAAGATTGGGGAATGGCTGAATAGATTACGATAAACTAATTCAATACAATATTATTACCAAACAAAAAACTGAAAACATGAAGAATGAAGGGAAGAATAAGAAGGTATTGGAAGTGATACAGAATGAGGAAAACAGTTTCAGAAACAAAATATACATTGTATGAAAAAAAAATTAAAAACAGTGAAATAACAGTATAAATACATAAAACAACAAAGAGATCAGAAAGGAATGGAGAAGCATATTAATATTAAAATATTTCATATGCATGTGTATACATAGATATTTTATATGCATATTTGGGTCTGGACCTATAATTTATTCTGAAAAGAAAATAAAATATGATACAAAGAAATCAGACTTCAGAGTCAGAGAAATTGCATTTAAATCCAACTTTCCAAACTATCTAAAGAGTCTCAAGTCACTTGACTTTTCTGAGGCTCAGTGTTCTAATCTGTAAAATGAGCATAGTGGCCTATTGTACCTTTCAGCTCAAACTCTTTACTCTTTAGAAGTTTATCTTCAATTCAGATCATTATCTCATCTTTAACTTTAAGATAATAAAGTGTTGCTGGAGGCAAAAAATGCTCAAGATACTTGATTGTATCTCAGGGCCTTAGGGAAATAAATTTAGATCTGGAATAAAACTTAGAAGCTTACTAGCTCACTCTCTTCTTCATTTTAAGGAAGAGGAAACTGAGGACTAGAGAGACTATATATTTTGTCCAAAATTACATAGCTTAATTGGGATTTGAACACAGATTCTCTAACTTAAATCCAACACTAACATATGCTGCTTCTAATTAGGGTATGTACCAAAGGCAGAAATTGATCATGATTTTTGTTTTGTTTTTTAACTCCAAAGACAGCCCTTTATTTACTATATTATCTCTCAAATTATATATGCATGCTTTTAAAATGTAAATATTTAAGTTTATGTTTTATGCTTGTTTTAACTGTTTTATTTATTGATTTTTGTTGCTGTTACCAAGTTTAGACAAAGACAATGATAATAAATTGTGTTTCAGAAAATATCCTTCAAATATCTTGAGTTTATGTCTAAGGTATTGAAAAAGTCAGGATGAAACTAATTCCTAGAATAATTGGAGTCCATGTTCATGGTAGTAGGTCATTTTTCAGTCATATCCAACACTTTGCAACACCATCTGGTTTTCTTGGCAAAGCTCCTGGAGTGGTTTGCTATTTCCTTTTCTAGTTCATTTTGCAATGAGCAAACTGGGCCAAAAAGGGTTAAATGACTTGCCCAGGGTCACTGTTAGTAAATGACTAAGGCTAGATAAGAATTCAGGAGAATAAATCTTCCAGACTTCAAGACCCAAAACTCTATCACTGACCCAAGTTCATGTTCAAGTATTCTTATTCTAAGGAAGGTATTTTCTCCTGCCAGTCTTAGCACAATCTGATCCTACCTTTCTTTAGCCATCAAGGATTCTTTACTTTTAGCTTTCCTGATACTACTTTTGTCTGATTTAGAATTTCTGTGTTGGAAACAACTATTCTATACTTTGAAAGTATGGAATATTTTCAAGTAGACTGTGACTTCACTCAAATAGGGCAGGGATTTTAAGTAGATGAGATAGATAGATAGATAGATAGATAGATAGATAGATAGATAGATAGATAGATAGATAGATAGATAGATATGATAGATAGATAGATGGATAGATGGATGGATGGATAGATGGATAGGTAGATGGGGAGATAGATGATAGATGATGGATGGATGGATAGATAGATGGGTAGATAGATGATAGATGGATGGATAGATAGATGGATAGATAGATAGATAGATAGATAGATAGATAGATAGATATGATAGATAGATAGATGGATAGATGGATGGATGGATAGATGGATAGGTAGATGGGGAGATAGATGATAGATGATGGATGGATGGATGGATAGATAGATGGGTAGATAGATGATAGATGGATAGATAGATGGATGGATGGATGGATAGATAGATGGGTAGATAGATGATAGATGGATGGATAGATGGATGGATGGATAGATAGATAAATAGATAGATAGATAGATAGATAGATAGATAGATAGATAGATAGATAGATAGATAGATAGATATAGATGATGGATGGATGGATAGATGGATGGATGGGTGGATGGAGAGATAGATGCTAGATAGATGGATAGATAGACAGGTAGATAGATGATAGACTGATGGATGGATAGATATCTAAATATCAATAAATAGATATCTTCATTTCCATACTGTTTTCTTTGTCATCCTATGAATGTTATTTTGTGCACTAGGAAACATTATTCTGAAAATCGTTCATAGTTTTCACTAAACTGACAGAAGACTCCATTGCATAACAAAGACTAAAAACCTCTGATGTAGGTAACTTTCTTCACCAACATAGAGGCACACACCATCTCTGACTCTGGAGAGAAGTCAAAGGTTTAGATCTGAAAAGAAACATAGAAATCATTTAGTTCCTCCCCTCTATTTTCTCCATGTCTGGTTTGAGATGTAGGCATGAAAAAGCAGGAAATGAGCAGAGCAGGGATTTAAGCTCAGGTGGTAGAACTCCAAAGGCAATGCTTTTGTAATTGTATCTCAGGAGTTCTAAACATACAGTGGTTTAGAGATTTGCCCAGAATCACACTACTTGCTATTACCTACCAGAGACAGGCTATAAGCCATGGTCTATAGTAAGGACTTAATAAGTTCTCCCTGATTGATTGATGCCTGCCTAACAACTAGAAGGTGAAGTGGCTAGAGCACTAAAGTTTGGAGACAGGAAGAACTGAGTTCATATCTGACCTCAGATATTTATTAGCTGTGACCATAGGCAAGTCATCTAACCTGTGTCTGCCCCATTTGTAAGACAGGAATAATAATAGCACAATAAAAATGTCTCAGTGCTATTATAAGCATCAAATAAGTTAATATTTGCAAAGCACCTGGCACATAGGAGGGACTTAATAATAGCTAACATTTATATAGCATTTACTGTGTGTCAGGCTATCATCTCATTTGACCCTTACAACAATCTCGAGGGGTGTGTGTTATTATCCTCATCTTATGAATGAGGAAACTGAAGCAAACAGCCATTAAGTGATGTGCTCAGGTTCACATTGTAAGTGTCTGAGGCCAGGTTTCAACTCAGATGTCTCCTGATTCCAAGCCTAGTGCTCTATAGCTGCATCCTCCTAAATGAAATTCTTTCTCCCTTTCCCCTGCCTCCCAAGCCCAACACTCAGCCCATTAACCTGCTAGGAAGTATACACAGATCAAAAAACTTGGATGCCGACTCTCTCCCTGTCTCTGTCTTTTTCTGATTCTCTTTTTCTCTCACACATATACATTTCTAAATCTATACAGAGATACACTCAAACATATACATGTATGTTTGTGTATGTATATGTAATTCAGTGGGGGAATAGATAACCTTTATATATAGGGATGGGCAGCTAAGTGGTACAGTGGATGGATAGAACTCCAGGTCTGGAGTCAAGAAGTCTCCTAACCACAAGTTCAAATTTGGCCTCAAATACTTACTAGCTGTGTGACCCTGGGCAAAGCATCACCTCATTTTGTTTGCCTCGGTTTCTTTGTGTGTAAAATAAATTGGAGAAAGTGGCAAACCGGCCCAGTATCTTTGCCATAAAAACTCCAAATGGGGTCACAAAGAGTCAGATATGAGTGCAAAAGAGTGAACTGTGTATGGTGATATATATATATATACATATATATATGCATATATATTTATACACACATATAGTTGTAGCATATATATAAAATATATTCATGTTCATGTACTTATTTATGCATATGAAATTCAAGAGGCAGAAAGATAACCTTTGGATATATACACAAATAGGAATATACACCTATGTATATACATATAATTATTTATGTGTATATCATTCAGGGTGGGAAAAGTTAACCTTTGGGTATCATGCAGTCTGAAATTTTCCGGAGGTTCCTCAGATCTATTTTAGACAGTAACACTACAGACAGCTCCAGAGGTGTCTGTTTGTATTAATGTTTATATAAAATCTTTAATTGCATGAGGTTATGAATCAATAAAGAAGTTTGTCACATGGAAGACAAATCTGGAAAGACAATCTTGCTTTCCAAAAATCTAATGCGCAAACCATTGTAACAGATGCAGGAGATTGGGGCTCTGACAATTCCATTTAGCCAGCAGTAAAAGGAGAAATAAGGAATGATAGACATATCTCTCTGCCACCACTCCTCTAGCCCCATCATCCTGAATTTAATGTCCGGAGCACTCCCTGACTCATTTCAGCCCATATGCCTCTACCCACTTTATGTTTAAAGCCTAAATATTTTATTCTCAAATTAGGGGTAGTCAATCCAAGTGGTTTTGCTGCTCCCAAAATGAAATGTTCTCCCATGTGCCAGAACGATTTCCTCAATCACCTAGCAGCTTCCCAGGGGGCTCCTAAAGAACCAGATGTAGTAGGCTGAGAAAATACTTGGATACCATTAGAACGCATAGGGTGCATGTGCCCTCCCAAAGCCATCCAAGGAATAGGAGAAATAAAGATGGAACTCTATGGAACATACATATACAATTTAAGGAAATTTGGAATGAAAATGATCTATGCTTTAGGGAAGCAGAGAAGACATAAGAAAGTAGTCTGGGCTTTCCTTGACTTAGGGAAAAGTGAGTTGAATAAACTCTCTCTGGCCAGACAGAATGACCCCTTCTTTCTCACTGGCCTTTGTGAATGGCCTAGAGCACTTTAGAGGTAAAATATCTTGCTTAGAGTCACAAAGCTAATAAGTACCCAGGACTTCCTGGCTTCCAGAAGAGCTCTCTATTCCCTCTGCTCTGCTCACAAAACACTGGTACCAGCCTCTGAATTAGACACACTTCTTCATTTTGCTTTTGGAACGAGTATTTTGTTTTTGCATTGATGGGACTCCATCAATGATTGAGGCATGCTATGACTATTCATTACTTGCTATAGCTCAATCTGGCAATGTGTGAATATTTATGAAGGCTGCTTCGTTTTTTTGATTGGCTCTGATCCTGGGAGCCTTAATAAGCTGAAGGTTTACACCAGATTTGCACTCTTAGGAAGCAGGGCAGAATACCAAGCATGGGATAGGCTTGGAATATTTTCCATAAAGAAGCACCTTGGCATATTAAAACTTGGAAGAGTATGTGTAGCCCCCAGGCTGCTCTCCTCTAACGGATGGCCTTTTTGAAATCCTGTCATGCCTTTCAGAAACTCCATGATCTCACTTTTACATGTAAGAACACAAAAGAAGAGGGGCAAGAGAATGGATCTTCAAGGAAAGAAAGACTTTTTACCCTCATGAGAAACGGCATTGATTCACCAGATTCAATCTTCATCTTTAGTAAGAAAATGAACAAATTTGTCCATTTTTACCAGAATATTTATTCTTTAGAATTTTGGGGAGGGGCTGAGGAGGGCAAGGGAAGAAGTTGGTGATAACAATCACATGAACACTTCAATGGCGAGTGAAAAGAGTAGGTATCTGAATAACTGAATGAATATTTACTTTATTAAAAATATTAGATGTAGAATCAAGTAGAATAAAAGAAAAAATGTACAATTCCACTGAGTGAATTTTGTGTTAACATAATTATAAAAATGCATATATACATTATACACACATATCAGTTGTCAGGGATCTAAAATTTCCTCATGTGGGAAGATCTTTTCAGTGTGGAAATTCTTTCCCTCTGATACAAAAAATAATGATAGTTTATATTTATAAAGAGCTTTCTCTTGTGGGCAAAAAGTAGTACATGGATTATTCCATTGGATTCTCTTAACAATCCTATGAGGTAAATGCTGCTATTATCTATAGAAAATAAAGAAACTGAAATGGAGATTTAAATGCATTATTCAATCCAAACACTCAGTACATGTCTGGGGAAAGATTTGAACTCAGATCTTCTTTTCTACCAGTTCAGCATTCTCTTTATTTAATTATTTTTATTATATATTTAGAGAGTTTTGGTTAAGTGACTTGGTCACAGTCATGGAGCTAGAGTCATGGCAAGTTTTGTACTCTATATGCTGTGACTCATGACATTTTTTTGTGTATGTGTATAAAGATTGCATATATGTCATGGAGATATTGTGTATGCATCTATTTCCAGGCAGGTATATGCATTTCTAGTACAGTGGCTAATCAAGTACCATTTGAGGTGCTCTTTCTCTTTTTTCTCTTTTTTCCTTCCTTCCTTCCTTTTTTCTTTCTTTCTTTCTCCCTCCCTCCCTCCCTCCCTCCCTC
>NW_025352480.1:0-7160 GCF_016433145.1 Gracilinanus agilis
ATATATATATATATATGCATACACACATTTTCTGATTTACTTACCATGTAGACTAGAAAATACCTACATATAGAGTTACAATAGTAAGCAACTACATACATACATGCATTAAAATAGGCATCATATAGAAAGTAATTGCTTACATATTTTTTGATTCAGAAAGTAAATAGATGTGATATATTATGTATAAATTTGCATATTTATGCACACATATCACAATCATACATGTTTTGGTTAAAATTCGCATACTATTATCATAGATTCTTTTACAATGCTAATGGAGATACTATTTGACACCTAAATCTTCTGTTAAAATTTTCTAATCATGGAATCATTACTGTATCAGAAGCACAAATATTATACATGTACTACCCACAATGTTTTCTGTGAAAAAGACAGCAAATACTCATCTTTAATCTCCATTTCCCTACCAATTACCACTAAGTTAATATTCTTAAAAATGTGGATACAATTTAGTTTTGGTTTATGAAAATTGACAAATATTGGAATTTAGAGAGATAGTTGCCATATATTGAAAACAAAAGAACCTATTCACACTTCTAAAACATATCTGAAGACTGCCTTAACTTATAGGTCACCTCTCCTATATGGGATTCATGCCACAAAGCACAATTGAAAATGTTCCAAAAAGTTTAGTCCCCCTACCTGTATAATTCACTGCAAAAGGAATATTTCAACCATTCTGCTATCTCCACAGCTTTTGAAACTCTCCCAACATGATATTTCCTAATCTGAGGTTATTTTCAGGTTATCAATCCTATTTCTCAGCAACTGACAGTCTCTGCTATTCTCAATTAGAATGGTGGTGTGTCTATCGATCATTATCTTTATGTCTTCAATTTTCCTCTCAACATCTTACATTCCAAATCTAAGCCTTCAAATTAATATGTTTGAAGTCTGTTGTACTCTGACTCACATCCATGAGGCTTTCTCTAAGCAAGCCTGACATTTTTTGATAAGTTAAATGCATATCCCCCAGTGATGGTCAATCAAAATGGAATGGCTACCTCCAAAAATCAAAACCTCAGAGGGAATCAGAGTTACAGGTTTACTTTTTTTCCCCTTCTTTTTAAATCCTCTAAATCATTATTATTATAACTGGTAGCTTTGAAGGTCAAATGTCAGTAACATTAAAGGATCACTGTTATTACTCATCCAGCGTTTTTGACTCTTGGATTAACATAGCTTTCCCCCAAATTCTTGTGAGTTGAGAATACCTTTGTTGGGGAAAACAGGATGACCCAAAACTCCAGAATACTCTTGTTCAGAGTGGATACTGTGATGATAACTGAATGGTCTCTGAATTTAATGATATGGAATGTATATGTCCCAGATGAACTCTGTCCATGAATACTGAAAAAATTGGTGAATGTGATTTATCTTTGAATGATCAAAGCATACAGGAGAAGTAATACAGACCTGGTAAATGTCAAATGTCTCTTTAAAATTTAAAAAATGATAGAGATAGACATGTGCAAATTGTGATCTAGTGACCGGATTAACATTTCTGATCAAAGTCTATGGTGTTTCAAAAGAGTATGGCAAAAAGAACTACTAGGTTCTACAAAAAGTCATACTAGGTTCACTTTTTTTTTGAGAACAGGATTACCAAATTGGTCTTACTTGTTTATATAGTTTGCCTACATTTTATGGGGAAAAATGACTAGGGGAAGAGAATAAGCATTTGTTATTTGCCATGAACTGTGATAAATGCTTTGGCAAATATGATCTCATTTTATCCTCACCACAAGCCTGTGAGAAAGGAACAATGATTATCCTCTTTTTACACTTGAGGAAGCTGAGGCACGCCAAGGTAAAGTAACTTGCTCAGGGTTACACAGCTAGTGTGTCTAAGATCACTTTAGAACTCAGGTCTTCTGACTCCAAATCCAGCACTCTATCCATCATGATATCAGTTACCTCTGAAAGGTCTCATTTTTATTCTTGTGGAAAACATTGAAAAATAGGAGCTAAATAATAGCAAAATTAAATCAAATCAGAACTGTTTGGATTGTTGGATTCAGAGAGAAGTCATTAATTGTTTGAAATCAACTTTGAAGGAGATATCTTCTAGAATGCTCCAGGGATCTCTGCTTGGCTGCATTTTCCTTAACGTTTTGTTAGTAGCTTAGATAAAGGAATAAATGGTGTGTTCCTAAAATCTGTAGATGACAAACATTTGAGGATAGCTAAGAAACAGGTAACAGAGTCAAGATATAAAGACACACACACACACACACACACACACACATATATATACACAAACATATATATATATACATGTATGGATTATACTTATATGCATGTGTATCACACTGAATATTAGAACATAGCATGGTGATATAACTCAGGATACAATCCCAATGCACTTATATCATGTTCTTTTCATTGACAGAGAGAATGATTACTCTATGCTGTGTGTCTATGAAGATGGAGTTAGAAGGTAAGAAGAAAGAGATCTGACCTTCTTGTGATTTTCTGCTTCAAGATAAACATATGCAATACTGAGATGGGGAGAGAGAGAGAGGATGGGGTGGGGTGGGGGGGAGAAACAGAGACAGACAGAGACAGACAGACAGAGAGACAGAGAGAGAGAAAAAGAGACAGAGATAGACAGAGACAGAGACAGACAGAGACAGAGACAGAGAAAGAGTCATAGAGACAGAGATAGATAGAGACAGTGACAGATAATGATAGAAAAACCAAGAGAGACAAAGATGGAGAGAGACAGAGACAGAGAGAGTATGAGACAGACAGAAAATGTCAGAAAAACAGAGAGATACAAAGAGAGAGAGAGAAGAGAAGAAAGAGTATTGCACTTTGGGAATTATGAGAAAGTAGCAAGAGAGAGAAGTTGCCACAAGATTACTCTAATTTCCACCTCCCTGGAGACTTTAGGGAATTTCCCCCTAGTTGAGGTTAGAGACTCTCTTTTTGATATATGTTGAAATATAATACTTCATGTTGGAGAGTTCATTCCCTCTGATATATTCTTTTTTATTAAAAATGCTCTAATTTCTATATGTTTAGATAAATGGGTTTATTTGCCATTCACTATTATAGTCTTGTGTAACTAAAATTTGGGAAGATATTCTAACTCTAGATATAAGTTTGATTTTTTTATTGTTCAGCTGTGTCTGACTCTTTGTGACTCTGTTTGGGGTTTTCTTGGCAAATTTATACTGGAATTGTGTTCCATTTCCTTCTCTAGTGGATTAAAGTAAAAAGTAGTTAAGAGTACTTGACCATGGTCACACAGCTAATGCATGTCTGAGATTGGTTTTGAACTCAGGTCTTCCTGACTCAAGGTCCAGCACATTGCCCACCTCTTCAATTTCCTGTTCCTTTTGATTAGAGGACTGGAGGGTGCAGTTGGTCCTTACTTTGTAGAGGGTAGAAACTGGACTCTCAGTTCCCTCCATTATAAATCTGCTGCTTTGCCATGGTATAACTTCCCAAGACAAAGTGGCCCCCATGTGTCAGATACCCTTTGGTGTCCTCTCCTACCCCTTTTTCCCATTCTTCCTCCTTTTGTGTATTATCTCTCTCTTTAGTTAGTAAGTTCCTGGAAGATAAGAACTATGGTTCTTTTTTGTGCTTATCACAGTGCCTTGACTCCTTATTGGTTCTTAATAAATATTTATGAGGTTGGAAATCAATTGTGATTGTGAAATCTCCTGGAGGTAGGGAGTGGGAATCAATTATGGTAAAGGTGAGGAATCCATAATATGGCCATCACACCAGAATTTGAGGGAAAAACCTCTAATGTACTAAATAACTCTCCTCAAATATGGACTTATTTGAGTCCTTATTGTATCCCATCTCATTCAAATGCTTGCTCCTTCAGGAAAAATTATTTTGTTTTAACTCTTGGGCCCCAGTGCCCAGCAAACATGCCCTAAAATTAGTAGGTATTTTATAAATGTTTATTGCAAAGCAAGAAAGAGTCATATATGATGCAGTCTAGATTGGCTGGGATCTAACCAGAAGAGAAAATCACATCAGTGAGGTCTATCAAATTCTTATAGGCTGCCATGAAAATTTTTAAAAAGTGAGTGAAAATCAAGATTCAGTTTTGTAATAGCTATGATGTCAAAATATTTAATAAATGTGAGTAAGTGTAAGCTAATTAAAGATATTTGCATATAGATTGTTACTCACTGAGTTTTACTCATCATTTTTCATTTTCTTGGGCAAGGTCTTGAATTAACTTTGAATCAGAGTTCTCTACCTCCCAAATGAGTAACAATTGCCTATTGCTTCAGTTGTCTGGAGGCAGAAATATAGCATTCTAAAAAATAACAGAATCAGCAAGAAATGGGTTTTTCTATACAGCAAAATCAAGACAAAGACATGAAAGGCATCATCATGCTGGTTCCTGGTAGCATTTGCAGAAGATATTATTTTAGGGTCATAATGATGACAACTAATTTCTGATTATTTAGGAAGATGAAGTAACTGGGCACCTACCATCTCTATAAGTCAGTTATGATGTTATGTAGCAGAAATTAAATTATGCTGAAGAGGCAATCATCAAGTGGAAGAGAATTGGATCAGAAGCCAGAGGTTGAAATGCTGACTCTCCTACTTTCTTGGGCAAGTCTCTTGAGCCACCTGAGCCTTCTTTTAGCCTCATTGTTCTCAACTACAAAATGGAACCTGAGAGATAATATTTCACAACATAAAGGGACTAATCTTGGAAGACAGACATGAGTTGAAGTCCTTCTTATGTGTGCATTTGTCTGAAGGGGAAAGAAAGTCTTCAGTGCTCCAGATATGTTTTCACTGACTACTGCCTTTTCCTCTACTACCAACAAACATACCCAAGTGTCCCCCATTTCCAAAAAACCCTTCCTTGATCTTTCCATCTCTATTAAATATCATTCTATTTCTCTATTTATTTTTTGTGCATTTAAACTCCTTGAAAAAGCTATCTGTATTTGAAGCTTTAATTTCCTTTACTCTTAGTCTCTTAACTCTTTCTAGTCTGATTGACAATCTTATCGTTCAACTAAAACTGCTCTCTCTCTGTATCTCTGTGTCTCTGTGTCTCTGTCTCTTTGTGTCTCTGTCTCTCTGTCTCCCTGTCTCTCTGTCTCTGCCTCTCCTCTCTCTGTTCCTCCTTCTCTCTCTCAAACTACCAACAATATCTTTCTTGCCAAATCTTGTCTAATGGCCTCTGCTCAAACCTTATTCTTCTTGATATCTCTGCAGCTATTGGTATGTTCTACCACCCTCTTCTCCATACTCTCTTCTTTCTCTCACATAATTCTCTGCCTGCTTTTCTGACCATTCTTTGTTTATCTCCTTTGATGAGTTTTCTTACTCTACTGCCTGCTAATTATCCCACACCTCTGTCCTGGACTGTCTTAACTTGTTCCCATATAATATTTCTTGGGGGTATATTCTGCTCACTTTGATTCGATTATCATCCATGCAGATGATTCTCAAATATACTTATCTAACTCTAATCTCTTTCTTGGCCTCCAGTGTTACATCTCCAGTTGTTAATTGGACCTCTCAAACTGAATGTTTCACAGGTCCAATTTATCTAAAACTGAATTTATTTATTCTCACAAATCCAAATTATACCAAAAGAGTTATAAAATTGTGCACGCCTTTTGTCTCAACAATGCCATTTTTAGTTTTATTTCATAAGGTGATCAAGGAAAAATAAAAAGAATTTATATGTTCAAAAATATTTATAATAACTCTCCTCGTGGTGGCAAAAAGCTGGGAATTGAGGAGATTCCTCTTAGTTTGTGAATAGCTAGACAATTTGTGGGATATGATTATGATGGAATACTACTAAGTCATAGGAAATAATGAGCAAGTTAATTTTCTCGATTACTATTAAGGGAACCATTATATTTCCATTTACCCAGGCTTGCCACTTAGGTATCATCCTCTACTGCTCATTTTCTTTTGTCTTCCATATATAATCTATTGCCATATTCTGTTGTTTCTATGCTATAACATCCCTTCTATATGCCTCTTTCTCTCCTTCAAAACTGGTACCATCTTTGTAAAGTCTTTCATCACCTCATGACTTGACTATTGCAATAATTTTATTTGGCTTTTTCTCCCTTTCTCGTCTCACCCCACTCCAGGCCACTATCCACTCAATTATGAAAGTGATCTTCCTAAAGCAGAGATAAAATGATGCTCTCTTTACTTCTATGTGGCTTGCATTCCAATAATTCCTTCTTGCTTCTCCTTACATCTCTCAAATCTAAGCATTTGTATTAGATGTCAGCAATGCATGAAATTTTCTCTCTCTTCATCTCTGGTTTCTCCTGGTTTCCTTCAGTTTCTTCATATCTCAAGTAAAATTCCACATTCTTCAAGAGGACTTTTAAATCCCTTAAATGAAAACAACTTCTCTCTAAGATTATCTCCCATTTTTCCTGTACACATTTTGTTTTTACACAATCATTAGCATTCTGTCTCTGTCTCTCACATAGAACTTGAGTTCCTTTAGAGCAAAGGTCTCTTTTGAGGGACCTTTCTATGCATCCCCAAAACATGGCCTAATATCTGGCACATAGTTATTGATGTTCAGTCATTTCAGTCATGTCCAAATCTCCATGACCCTATTTAGGGGTTTTCTTAGCAAAGCTAGTAGAGTGGTCTGTCATTTCCTTCTCCAGTTCATTTTACAGGTGAGGAAACTGAAGAAAACAGTGTCAAGTGACTTGGTAAGGGTTAGACAGCTAGTAGGCATTTGAGATGAGATTTGAACTCAGGAAGGTGAGTCTTTCTCACTCCAGTCTCAGAATCCCTTTGCCACTATGCTACTGAGCCATCTCTTATTAAATGCTTCTTGACTTGTTTACTCAGAGGACCTTTCAGACCAATACTTTTCTACAGTGTGATATTATTTCAATATTACAGAATACAGAATATGAATAAAATGACATTTTTAATTGTTTCAGATAAAATTGGTAAAAAGAAATAAAACTAATATGTCATCTGTCAAAATAATTATTATCAATATTATAAAGAGAGAAGGAAGAAGAAGAAGAAGAAGAAGGAGAATGAGGAGGAGGAGAAGGAGGAGGATGAGGAGAAGGAGAAGAAGGAGGAGGAGGAGGAGGAGGAGAAGAAGGAGGAGGAGGAGAAGAAGGAGGAAGAGGAGG
>NW_025352481.1:0-8077 GCF_016433145.1 Gracilinanus agilis
ATATATATATATATATATATACATATATATATATATAAATTTAATAAATGTATGTGACTAAGTAGCCATTCTCCAATAGAGGATTGCCCAAAGCATAGGAACAAATAGTTCTTAAAATAATAATTGCAGTTTTCACAGCTACTTAAAAGAATCCTCCAAACTACTACTAATAAGAGAAATGCAAATCAAAGCATCCCTGAAGTTTCACTTCACACCCTGTAAATTGGCAAAGATGACAAAAACACATTGGAAGGATTGTGGAACGATAGACACACAAATACATCATTGGTGGAACTTTGAAATAATATAACCATTTTGGAAAGCAATTTGGAATTATATAAAGGGACTAAGATATTTATACCCTTTGAACCAGAGACTCTATTACTAAGTTTATACCTCAAGGAAACTAAGAATAAGAAGAATATCCCCAGATATTCTTTTTGTGATAGCAAAGAATTGAAAACAAAGTAGATGCCCATTGATTAGGAAATGGTTTAAAAATTTGCAACATGAATGTTATGGAATATTATAGTGCAATAAGAAATGTTGTATGTGATAAATACAGACATGGAAAGATTCACGTGAACTGATATAGGTTGAAGTAAACAGATGTAAGGAAATAATATCTGTGGTACTACAATGTAAATAGAAACAACAACCACGCATCAAAAAATCAAAATTGAATTAGCAAAATTACATGATCCAGAATGACTTGAATGAAGGGACACAAGAAAGCAGCTCCAGATGATCCTCTGTAGAGGTGAGAGTCCACAGATATTACCCATTGCAGATGTTTTCAGATGTATTTGAGGTGATCAGTTGTGCTGAATTTTTTGTGTGTTAAAAAAAAAAAAGTCCTACTAGTTGATATATGGAATGGCTTTCTGAGAGGGGGAGAAAAGTAGATAGGATAATTATGATGATATAACAAACAGAAGATATCAATCAACATTTATTTTACAAAAGAAAGAAAAATAATCTGAACTAGTCAATAGCAACAATCCAATTATCAAATTAAATATTTGTAAAAAACACTTTACACAGGTCCTGATACATAATAGCCGATATGCAAATTCTCATTACCTTCTTTTTCCCTTCCTGATTAAAAATATTTTTTGTATCTACTTGGCTTTTAAAAGAAAGAGGCAAATAAATGAAAATATGCTGCTATATTGAATTAACTTTTTTGAATTAATTTTTAATTTATAGATTTTCCTTATATGAAGTTGAAATCTGTCTCAGAGATTTTCATTAATTGCTCTTAGAGGCTAAGCAGAATGAGTTTAGTTCTTTTTTGAGAGTGTCCTTAACTACTTGGTTTCAACATATATTTCCAGACCTATTACACATCACTTCCCTTCATGTACTCTACAGTCCAAACGATACCCATCCCTTCTCTCAAGCTGTTAATGACCCTTCCCCAAAATTGCCTCTCATTTACTTTGTATAACTATATTTTTCTTTTTAAATATTTTTAAATTTAAATTTTGTTTTTTCAATTGATAAAAAAATCTAATTTCCCTTACACTTCCCTCCAGAGGCAACTGGAGCCACAATGGATAGAGAGGTTGGGGCTTAAAGTCAGGAAATCCCAAGTTCAAATCTGGCCTCAGCAAAATAGGGACATTAATACATTGCTGGTGGAGTTGTGAATTGATCCAACCATTCTGGAAGGCAATTTGGAACTATGCCCAAAGAGCTTTAAAAGGCAGCCTGCCTTTGATCCAGCCATACCACTGCTGGGTTTATACCCCAAAGGTACATATAATAAGGAAAAAGACTTGCACAAAAAGACTCGTATTTCTTGGTGCACTCTTTGTGGCAGCAAAACATTGGAAAATGAGAGGATGTCCTTTGATTGGGGAATGGCTGAACAAATTGTGGTATCTGTTGGTGACGGAATATTATTGTGCTAAAAGGAATAATGAACTGGAGGAATTCCATGTGAACTGGAATGACCTCCAGGAATTGATGCAGAGTGAAAGGAGCAGAGAACCAGGAGAACATTATAAACCAGTGGTTCCCAAACTTTTTTGGCTTACTGCCCCCTTTCCAGAAAAAATATTACTTAGCCCCCTGGAAATTATTTTTTTTTTATTTTAATAGCAATTAATGGGAAAGATAAATGCACCTGTGGCCATCACTGCTTTCCTGGATCCCTGCATCACCCACCAGGGGGCGGTAGCGTCCACTTTGGGAATCACTGTTATAAACAGAGACTGTGGCACAATTGAACATAATGGCCTTCTCTACTAGCAGCAATGCAAGAATCCAGAGCAATTCTGAGGGACTTATGAGAAAGAACGCTATTCACATCCAGAGAAAGAACTGTGGGAGTAGAAACACAGAAGAAAAACTACTGCTTGATCACATGGGTCAATGGGGATATGATTGGGGATGTTGACGCTAAACAATCACCCCAATGCAAATATTAATAATATGGAAATAGGTTTTAATCAATGACACATGTAAAACCCGGTGGAACTGTGCATTGGCTACAGGACAGGGTTGGGAGGAGGGGAGGGAAAGAACATGAATCATGTAACCGTGGAAAAATTTTCTTAATTAATCAATTAAATAAAACCTAAAAAAAAAAAAAATCTGGCCTCAGATACTTGCTAACTGTTTGCCCCAGTTTCCTCATCTGTAAAATGAGTTGGAGAAGGAAATGACAAATCTCTCCAATGTCTTTGGCAAGAAAACCCCAAATGGGGTCACAAAGAGTCAGGCACTATTGAAACAAGGGACCTCCATTTGCCTTAGTTTCTTCATTTATAAAATAGGGATTATAGCATCTATCTAACAGAATGGGTGTGAAGATTCAAAGATATTCGCAAAAAGCACTTAGCACAGTGCCACATAGTAGGTGTTATTATAAACACTTAGTCCCTTTTCTTCCTTTCCCCTCCTTCATTTAAAAAGTTGCACATAATAACTACTCATAGTCAAGCAAAACTAATTCCTGCATGGTCCATGTCCAGGTCTTATTCTTCACCTTGATTCTATCCTCTCTTTCAGAAGTGGGTAACCTGTTTCATCATTTGTCCTCTGGAATCATGGTTGGTCATTTTGTTGATAATACTTCTTAAGTCTTTCAAAATTTTTTCTTTTATTATATTTTAGTTTAATTTAATTTTTCCTCAATTATGTGTAAAAACAGTTTCCAACATTTTGAAAAGAATTTTGAGTTTCAAATTTTCTCCCTCCCTCCCTTACCCCAACAGAAATGGATATAGATATGACATGTGTTGTAATGTAAAACATTTTTCCATATTAATCTATTTGTGGAAGGAAACACTGAAAAAGAATTAAGAATGTTAAAAAAGTTTGCTTTATTTTGGATTCATATTCCACCAGTTCTTTCTCCAGAAGCAGATGGCATTTTTTAAAAATCATGAATCCTTTGGGATTGTTTTGGATCGTTGTATTGCTGAGAATAGTTAAGTTATTCATAGTTGTTTTATTGTACAGAATTGCTGTCACTTTGTACAATATTCGTAAGTTCTGCTTACTTCACTCTGCTTCAATTCATATCTTTCCATGTTTTTGTGAGCTACTCCTACTCATCATTTCTTACAGCATAATATTACTTCATTACAATCATATAATATAACTTATTCAACCTGATTGATGAGTGTCCTTTAACTATTCGATTCTTTGCTCCCACAACAAAGAGCTGCTTTAAACATTTTTGTGGATATAGATCCTTCTCCTTTTTGTTTTTTATCTCTTTAGAATACAAACCAAGTGACTGCATTGCTAGATCAAAGGATAAATAATGTTTTGTAGGCCTTTGAGCATAGGTCCAAATTGTTCTACAGAATGATTGAATTAGTTCACACCTCCCTTTATAGTAGTGCATTAGTGTCTCAGTTTTCTCAAATCCCCTCCAAGTTTTGTCATTTTTGGTTTTTTTGTCATAACAGCCAATCTGATTGATGTAGAGTAGTACCTGAGAGTTATTTTAATTTGCATTTCTCTAATTAATAGTGATTAAGAGCATTTTTTTCAATTCAAATATTTTGGAGCCAATTGTAAGGAGTCTTTCTCTTCAGTGAATTTTTGTATATCTTTTTTTATTTGGCCAATTATGTTCTTTAAGTTCTTCTTTTTGGTGTTTCTTTTCCGTTTGGTTTATCTTTTTCAGATATTATTTTCCTCAGTAATTTTTGTGCCTCCTTTACCAGGCTTTTGACTCTTGTCATGATTTTCATTTTTCACATATTTATTTTCCCAATTTTTCTTCTTTTTGCGCCTCTCCAATAATCCTTTTTGGACTTGAGACCATTTCAAGTTTTTCTTAGAAGCTTTGGATATAGCAAAATTGACTTTGTTGTCTTCTGAGTTTCTGTTTTGGTCTTCTCTGTCACCAAAATAATTTTCTATACTGTTTCTTTTTTTGTTGTTTGATAAATTTCCAGTCTTTTCTTTTAACTTAAAAAAAAATGGTTAAAATTGGCCTCTGTTCCTGTGAAGATATCACTATTCTAAATTTCAGGTGCTTTGGGGAGCTACCTTCAGAAATAGCTCTGGGGATCTATAAGTTTCCAGTTCTTCCAGGGTGGTAGTTCTCCCAAGGAGAGTTGTGTTCTCTGGTCTTTGAGCAACCATAAGCACTCTCTTCCACCTTGGAACTGTGACCAGGTCCCCTGGTCCCTTGTGGCCACAAAAGCCAGCGTGTACTAGTGCTCCTGCTCGCCTTGACACCTGAATCTGCATATGGACAATGCAGCAAGAGTCTTGCACCCAGAGCCAGCAAAAGACTCCTAGAATCTCCTTCTGTCCAATCCTCTTTACTGTTTGTGCCTGAGGGGTCCTGGAAACTTTTGCTGTTGATTCAGTTGCCTCCCAAGGCCTTTTGCCATGGTGGGTTGCTGCTTTGTGCTCTATTTTCACTTCAGTGCAATAGATTTTTTTGTCCTGGCTTCTTAGTTGTTTGGGGCTGAACAATTATTTCACCATATCTCTAGGTGGGTTATTTTGCTCCAGGATTCATTTTAAGGTATTTGAGGTATATCATAGTTGTTTGGAGGGTAATTTGGTAGAGATAAGGTGGCTTTATGTCCCTTCGTTACCACTTTGGCTCTGCCCTCAAGTTTTTTGCTTACACATTTTTTTCTGCTGATTTCACTCTGCATCTGTTCATCTAATTGTCCCCAACTTTCTCTGAAGCTATTCCCTTCATCTTTTCTTATGTCTTAATAGTATTCCATTACATTCATATACCATACTTTGTTTAGTCATTCCCCATGTGTACATGTTGTTTTTCCCCAAGAGAATATAAACTCTTGAAAGTCATAGACTATTTTGTTTTTGTCTTTGTATCTCTTGACCCTGGCCCAGAGATTAGGACATAGTATTAAGAAATGTACTTAATAAATCCTTAATGATTGATTAATCAGACAATCTATGTTTCAGCCAATCTGAACTGCTACACTCATGTTTAAATTCAGTACTCTATGTCTGGCCTCAGTGTCCCTGCCTATAACACACACTATTATTTCTACCTTCAAGAATCCATATTTTCTTTCAAAGCTTAGCTCAATATCATGTCCTAACTTCCCCTGATCCCCCTAGTTGACTGTGACTTCTCTTTTCTCAATTGCCTCATACTTACTTATATGTGTAAATGCTGAATTGAATTCCTGGTTCCATAAACTGATCTTATGACATGATATTTTGTCCATTCTAATCACTCTACTATAGTTTTTTAATTGTTCAACCTAAAATATAGCACCCAGAAAAGAATTCCAGGAACTAGGAAAGAATACACTAGCACGCACCTTCCCTTTTTCTGGACACAATGCTTCTCTTAGTGAAGGCTATAACTGTTAGATTTTCTGGCTGCCATGTCATACCACTGACTTACATTGAGTTTGCATTCATTTATCTCACTCCCTAGGGTAGCTAGGTGCCACAGTGGGTAGAATACTGGATCTGGAGTCGAGGACACTCAACTTCTTGATGTTAAATCTAATCTCAGACACTGAGTAGTTCTGTGACCCATGTCAAATCATTTCATGTTGTTGGCCTCAGTTTCTTCATCTGTAAAATGATCTGGATGAGGAAATGGCAAACCTCTCTAGTATTTTGCCAAGGAAACCCCAAATGTCATGAAGAGTTGGACACAGTTGAAATGGCCAGGCAACAAGAACAAAAATCTTACTCCTTACTCACAACCCTACATCCTTGTTTCCCAACCACCTCAAGGCACCAGATTGGACCAAACTACTTTGAAAATATTTCCCATAACCAAATCAGTCAACAAGCATGGTCATATGTGGAAAAACGTAGGAAAAGGTTAGTTTGGCTGGACTGTAGAGTGTGATAGAGGGCATAATGTATAATTAGCTTAACAGTTCAAATAATGAAAATAACCCATTCCCCAACTATTATTCTTAATCAAAGTTGTATTGTAATATCTTCAGAAAAGATGAGGTTAATATATTCATTCTTGTTTCTAGCAAAAGGGAAGGGCATAAGCAGTTACTAAAAGACTACTATGTACCAAGAACTGTGCTAAGTATTTTATAAATACTATTTTTCTTAATCCTCATGACAACTCTGTAGGGCAGATGCTATTATTATACCAATTTTACAGTTGAGAAAACTGAGGCAAATGAGGTTAAGTGATTTGCCCATAGATAACCATATATCTAGTAAATGTCCCAGACTGTATTTGAATTTAGATTTTCTCAACTGCAAGCCTACTGCTTTATCCACTGTAAAACCTAGTTGCCTCTATAAAACTAAAAGAAATAATTTCCATAAAGAAGAAAATTATCCCAGTCCATATAAATTAATTGGTAAAATTAATCCAATGTGGAACTAAAGTCTTCTGTTCTTGTAGGAACAGAAGAAATGTATACAGTTTGGCATTTAACCAAGCACATAAACTGTACAAAATAATATTCAAGTAATAAAAAAAAGTGTCAGACGTTGTAACTCTAAGGTCATCTATATTTATTTTGCCACTCACATCCAGCCATCTATCAAATGAGAATATTCCTCAGTAAAAATGTATGGCTTTGTCAATATTCTCAGCAAAACATATTTTGCTTCATAGATATTAAATCCATTGCCACCACTCTGAAGGGTTGAGGACACAATCTCTTTTTTTAAAAGCTGATGTAGAGAACAAATGAATAAAAGATAATTTAGATGAATGGCAGCAACTCCTTTGTGGCACATGAGGTAAGTAACAATGCAGAACAAATTGATAAATTGATGGGGATGTCAGGGTACTTAACTGTATAATTTAAAATTGGATGTGTCTACAATTTTTAAACTTTCAACTCATGAGTAATTTGAACACTTTGGGTAAAGCATTAAGGCTTTCAGGCATTAAGGGATAAACTAGGCCAAGAAAGCTCCCAGTAAGTCTGAAGGCACTAACAAACATAACTTTCCCTCAGTAAATAACCCAAAGACATTTGTATTTTTGTTTGGCTCTCTTCATTGTTGCTCTTGCTCATTAGTGGAGATAACCTGTTAGATGTATTTTTCTTTCTTTTCTTTTCAAGAACTAATTGTTTTTTTTTAAAGATTTGCTTTGTTTTGACACTCTGGATGCTTCCCAACAAGCACCCAAATAAATGGGGGAAAAAAGCATTTATTTAATGCTATGTGCCAAAACTAGGCTAAGTGCTAGCATAAAAAAAAAGTTCTCAAAGAGCTTATACTCTAATTAAGGAAGACAAACTCCTTTTTAAAAATATTCCTCCCTGCTTCCTAAAGGAGGGGTCAGGAGTAGTGATGCACACCTATAGTTCCTTTACAGGGAAGGCTGCGGTTGGTAACTCGGAGTTCTAGAGTTCTGAGATTTAGTAAGCTATGACACTAGGGTGCTCATACTACAGCATCAGTATGGTAACCCCCTCCCCCCCCCCCAGGAGTGGAGGGCCACAAAGTCAGGCCAGAAATGAAGCACTCAAAACTTCTGTGCTTATCATTAATGGGATTGGGCACAGGAATGACTCCTGCATTTCTAGCTCATCTAGTAAGAAAAAGGGAGGGAAGGAGGGAGAGAGAGGGAGAGAAGAAGGAAGGAAGGAAGGAAGGAAGGAAGGAAGGAAGG
>NW_025352482.1:0-3324 GCF_016433145.1 Gracilinanus agilis
CACACACATATATGCATATATATGTATATATATATATATATATGTTTATTAGGTATTAGGTGGTACAGTAGATGGAGTTCCAGTCATGGAGTCAGGAAGAGTCATCTTCCTGAGTTCAAATCTGGCCTCATACACTTACTTGCTGTGTGACCCTGGGCAAGTCACTTAACCCTTTTTGCCCCAAATCTTTTTGCCATTTGTAAAATGGCAAATCACTCAAGAATCTTTGCCCAGAAAACCCCAACTGACATCATCAGTGAGAAACAACTGAAAAAAAAAAACAAATAACTGGACAACAACAAAAATATAACACTATAGTTCCTTAGGCACTTAAAGTTTTGCAAAGTGCTTTCCATTATTCATATGAATCATGGTAAAAAATTTTATTGACTTAATAAAGTCTAATTTAGTAGACTGTATACCACTTATAATGCTGAATCTATTACATTGTTATATGATATAATATATAACATAACAGTCCATCAATTAGTAAACATTAAAATAAACATTTACTGTGTACCAAGTACTGGGCTAAGTTTGGGGGATACAAACAAGAAAGACAGTCCCTGCCCTTAAGGAGCTTCCAATCTAACAGGGTGGGAAAGTACATAAAAGTTACCTGAAAAATGTGTGGTGGGGAGGAAAGATGGTGAAGGTACCAAATAAAGGGCATAAGAGAAAAGTCAGTGAAGTCCCAGAATAGAGTAAGCAACTGAGAAATAATCACAATATATTATTATTGTATCTTAGAATGCATTATAACATCCATATAATTTTATGGAATATATCATGTTAAATTAATAAATCAACAAACTATATATTTACACATAAATTTAGGTATAGCATATATTATGCATATATCTATATAATAAATGTATAGAATATAGTTTGGTGAATTAATAGGTTAGAATTTAAGTCACTCTAAAATATTATTGGTCATAAATATATGCATATATACATATATATATATAATATACTTTTTAAACCTTCAATTGCTTAAAGCTAAAGTGCTACATAAATGTTAGTTACTATTATTTATAAGGCATAGAGGAGTGATCTCCAGTAGCAGAGGGAGTAACTTTGTCTTTAAAATCTTGAGGCTTCTGAAGTCCTGAAATATAGTATTAGAATGCTACTAATGTGCCATTTTTTCTTAGTCATACTCAGGGAAAAAACTGATTAAAATGAATTTCTGATTTTAAATAACACCTGAAATTATACATGATTCAATAATGGGGGCTTTATCCCTGGTATTAGAATTTTGTCCTAGAAACTTATATTCAACTGACCTTTTGTACTGCTTATTCAGGATTTAATCAGATTTTAAAGTAGTTCACTGTCTCTTGAAAATATTGTACTGATAACACTAATTACCATACATTTACATACATTTTGGCAGGAATATTTATCTTGTTGAAAGGAAGCTGCTTTCTCTTCACTCTGTTCAAAGTGCTTCTAATTTTCAATTTGCTGAAGACAATCTATCAATATTAATTGTATAAAAACTTAAAAAATTTCCCTTTGCATTGGTTAATATGCTGTAGTCTCAGAAAGTGCAATGAGGACATAGGCTATTACAATGAAGTATTGTATATGACAATCTACATGAAGGTCCAAATAGTTTTTTCCTTCATTTGTACTGGAATATAAAAAACCTCTAACTTTCCTCTTTCATTTCTTCCTTTTGTCCTGAAAATTAAAGGCCATCCTTTTGATGTGTAAGTAGATGACAAAATACCTAGCTATGCCATCCAAAGAGAATATTTGTCATAATTATATTATTTTCTGAGACATTCAGATGCACCATGAATCAATATAGAGCCATCCTAAATTTCAACAAACACTAAACTGACTCTCAAAAATAATTTAGTGCATTCTTTATTTTTGAAAAAAATTCATATTTGAAAGAAATATGAGTCATAAGTATTTATTTAATGGATGAATAAGTGGTATCATTTTTGAGACTTTGGCTTTCAGGGGGAAAATGTATCCATAGGGCCAAGGTCAAGTGATAGTTCAATTTATAATTGGAAAAACTGGGAAAATATGAAGTCTGTTGAACTAATTAATTTGACTTGATTAAATCAAACCATTTTTTCATTATGGAAAGATCATAGGGGAGGCAAAGGACTTGGGGGTACGAATGGGCATTTTTCTATTTTGAAGACATCTCAGACTTAGAAGATAGTGTCTCCCAACATCCCCACATAGTACTTAATATCTGTATAAGCTTATAACAAACTAGTTTTCTTACTGTTCTTCATATTTTACTTTCCCTTATTCTCTGTGCCTTTGAGCTTGCCTGTCCTCCATGCTTGGGATGTACTTCTCTCTTTCCTGAACTTTTAAAATATATAGTTTTCTTCAAAACTCAAGTTCCAATTTCTTTGTGAAATCATTTATAATCTAATTAACCCAAATTTCTTTCCCCCTCAAAATGAATTTATATTTATTTTGATATATGAACATATTTAACTAAATACATATGCATATGTGTCTATATGAGTTGTCAACCTTGAAAAACACAGAACCACCAAAGTAGTTATAAAGAATAAATCTTTAATCAGGACAAGGAAGACAATGTTCCGATAGGCCACTATGCAAAGTCAAGCACAAGATACCACACAAGAGGCCAGTTCTGGGACTCTGGGAACACTGTCTACGGGAAAATGCACCTCCAAAGAACTGAAGAACTTGGAGTCCTATGTTCAATCTGGGCAATGAAAGAAAGAAAACACTCTCTGACTGGTTACAAGCAGGCTTGAGAAAGAGGTTGTAGTGTGAGGCTAGGATGCCAGGGTGCCTAAGGGAAGCTAAGAAGGCAAAAAGGGTACTTGGGGTTTGTGTATCTTGACTGGTAGAGCTTTCCTGTAGATAGAGGCCTAAAGGATTTCAGGAAGAAAATAGAATATTCCAGATCCTTATGAAATGTCGAAAGTTATATAAAAGAGTTAAAATTGACTTATGAATGAACTAGATAACATCAAAATTATTTTCATATGAATACATAAAATAAATATATACACTGGAAAATGAAGGTGAAATAAAAACCTTCATTGGGGAGTAAGTTGATTCTTTCAAATAATTATGAGTAACATTTTTTTCAGAATTTATTATTTGTCAAAAAATCACTACTATGGTTCCGGGTTAAGATGGCGGCAGAGTAAGAAGCAGCTCTTAACCTCTCCTGACCTAAACACACAAAACTCCTCAAGGGGACATAAAAACAAGTCCAGAGGAACGGAGGAACCCCACAACAGGGCACAGCGTGGAAGGTACGTGGAATCGAGGCATTTCCATGCTATAAAGGGCTCTAACTAAATC
>NW_025352483.1:0-1270 GCF_016433145.1 Gracilinanus agilis
AGTAATATGTTTATATAATATATAAATATATACCCTATCCTCTATCTTCTTATTAATTACTATTTTAAATCAATTCTATTCATGCCTATATGTATAATTATGTTTGTATATTATACAAATATATTACTTATTATTTAAAAGTCAATTCTATTTTTGCCTATATGTATAATTATATGTTTATATGTTATGTAAATATATTCTATATACCTTACTTTCTATCTTATTATTAATTATTATTTTAAAAAATCAATTCTATTTATACCTATATGTATAATTATAGGTTTCTATATTACAAATATATCCTATATACCTCACTTTCTATCTTATTATTAATTATTTTAAAAATCAATCTTATTCATGTACTTTATCTTATTATTAATTATTAATTTTAAAATTAATTATATGCATGCATACATGTATGAGTAATTGTTTATATATACTATATAAATATATTATGTAATAGACATACAATATTATATACTTATATATACTATATGTAATATTTTCTATATTTTGTGTATTATATATGATCTATCTATTTTCTATATTGACATATTATTTATATGGATACCATTCCTAGGAGGCCAGACCACTAGACTCCCCATCTGGCTCCCTTCCCATCTGGAAAAGCACAAATGCTATGAGCTGTTCTCAAGGTATCTGAAAGGCACTGGGTCCTTCCGAAGGTCCTTTAGATCTCTTTCTAAAGTCCCAGATTTATTAGCAAAGAAAAAAAGGGGAGTGGATGGGCCAATGGCCATCTCTGCTTGTCCTCTCCCTTTCCCCAGCCTTAGCAGATGAAGGCATGGCAAGAATCCAGCTAGTGGGATAGTCCTGGACCCCAGGAAGAGGAGGAGGAGAAGAAGGGAGGCTGCCACCTGGGGTTATGAAACCAGAGAGGTGTGTCTGGAAGCTTTTGGTTTCCCCAAAGGAGGCGTGGGAGCCCTTTCTCTCTTAAAAGGTGAAGCAAGTGTGTCTAGGCATTGCCAAAGTCCCCAGGACAGCTCTGGGCAAGGAGAGATGGGCCAGAGGCTCTCTCAGATCTTTCTCTTCTCAGATGCCAACAACTCATTTCATTAAATAGCACTTGGATTGGGGGCACTAACTTGGGCTTGTTCCTGTTCTGTGGGGTATCCTGGCCAATGATAGCCAGACCAAACTGATCTCTCCTCCTTGTGGAGAATTTAGTACAGAAAAGAGCCCTCATCTTCTCCCCTGAGAAAGCTTTCATTCTTTTCCTTCCTTCCTTCCTTCCTTCCTTCCTTCCTTC
>NW_025352484.1:0-8640 GCF_016433145.1 Gracilinanus agilis
TATATATATATATATATGAAGGGAAAGAAGAAAAGGAAGGAAGGAGCAATAAAGAATGTAAGAAAGAAACAAAGGAATCATCTTTGAAGAAGATTCCAAGAGGAGTAACAGAAGAATTTTCTCCATGATTTTCTGTATGCAACCGTAAGGATTTGCCAGCAAATCCAAACTTTTAGGCTTAGCTCATCCTACTGCTTTGCAGATGAATTGGTCCTCATTCAGGCAGTGAAATATTTGCTAACTTCTTTTAATGAGTGTGGTTTGTAGACTGTAATTTCTATGCAGCTCCATTGCCAGGGCAGGTTTGGACGGAAATATGTGAACAATAAAGCACGACAGGGCATGCATTGTTGGGTCATAAAATGCACGTCCCGGGTGTGCTGTGAGGCGTGAAGCCAAAGGCCTTGTGCCCTCAGCCACCTGTGTATGATTCCAATTGCTCATCTGTGACTCACTGGAGGCCAGTTGGATTGTTTGAGTCCTAAGGCCATTTTATTATAAAGTTTGGACGTGAATTTCATTAAGTTTTACAGTTCCCCATACGTGTGTTTATAGCTAGAACTGTCTTCCCATGTGGGATCACATTTGTTTTGTTTTTAGAAAAATCAGCCTAACTCTATGAAGGTAAAAAATAAAATGTGTATGAGGCAGAAATAAATTGGCTGCTCCCAATAAGGTGAGTTATAAATCAGACGGTGCCAATTGATGACTTTGAGAGCTATTTTCTGGATTGGTTAAAATTTCATATAAAGCACATTCTAGACTGTGTGGAGGCATGTTCAATAAACCACAGCATATCTGGACACTGAAATAGAGCTCATCGGAAGCCCCACCTAGGAAAGGAGGTGTGAAAAACTTATTTGGGCAATAGAAATGGAGGTGGGAAAGGGGGTTGGGAGGCTACATTCCATGCAGTACACTGGAGGATGGATTCAGGATTTGTAAAGATGGCCATCTGGATCAGAAAGGATTTCTTTTGGGTTTTCCTGCAGCTTATAGAGTCTTGAAGGTCTTGCATTTTAAAGAAAACCTTGGACGAATTCTGAAACAATATGGCGGGCTGCCCTAAATTCCTAGAGAAGTTTGAATAGGGTCATGGGATCATGTAATGTTTGAGCTGAAAGCAACCTTTAAGGCAGAGCCTTACCTAGGAATTCTTGTATCCTGGGATGCAAACTAGGCTTCTTCATCCAAGAAAATGGCATAAAGTGTGCTCTCTGTTAGGGAGTTTGAGGGGAAGGAAGCAGGGCAGGGCAAAGCTAACTTAGGAGGGATTCACCCCAAACTGCCATCTGGCTGTTCCTATTTTAACTAGACCCCATTTTTATATTACTGAAGGAATTCATGTACTGTCACTCCCTCAAAATTCTGTGCCTTAGACCAAAGTTTTCTTTGTCCCTCCCTGGTTAGGACTTTGTCCAGAGGTCATCTAGGCTAACCTTTTCATTTTACAGATAAGAAAAAGAAGCCTAGAGAAGCCAAATGTGACTTGCCCAGCATCATACTCTAGGTAACCTAGTAAAATGGAAAGTCCATAGGAGTAGGCATAAGAAGACCTGAGTTATAATCCTGATTCTACCAATAACTAACAACGTGATGTTAGGTAAATTTTGCCTCTTTGGGCTCCAATCTTTTCAACTATAAAATGAAAATATTAGTCTACAATTGATGCTGAATACCAGGAACCTCCTTGAGGACATGAATTATTTCATTTGTATTTGCTTAACCCAATGCCTGGCATGTGGAAGGTATTTCATATATATTTGTTGATAGACCGATTTCGGTTGTGACATTCTAAGGTTTCGTTCCATTTCCAGCCATCCATGATTAGACAAGACTAGATCTCAAACGTTCCTTCTTACTTCAGATCCAGGGCTCTTTCCACTGTACCATATCCAAAAGGACAAAAACAAGTGAAATAAATTCCAGCTGAGTGTTGGGTGTGAGCTCACTTTTCCGTGTGAATTGGAAGAAAAATAATATCAATTGGTGAAGACGAGATAGATTTAGAGTCAGAGGGTTTTGTTGTTCAGTCATGCCCAGCTCTTTGTGACCCCATGGACCATAGCATGCCAATACAGTCCATGGGGTTTTCTTGGCTAAGATACTAGAGTGGTTTGCCATTTCCTTCTCCAGGGGATTAAGGTAAATAGAGGTTAAATGACTTGTCAAGGGTCACACAGCTAGTGAACATCTAAGGCTGGATTGAAACTCAGGTCATCCTGACTCCAAACCCAGTACTCTAATCCACTGACCCGCCTAGAGTCACAAGACCAAGACTCATATGCCATTTCTCTCCCTAACTACATGTGTGACTTTAGACAAGTCATTTTGCTCCTCTGCTCCTTGGTTCTCACCCCTCAAAAATGAAAGGGTTGTATTAGATGGCCTCTAAAGTCCCTCCCAATTGTAAAGCCTAGAAACCCATTTCTTTGCACTTATTGTGACATTTCTTTGAGTATTTCTTCCATTATTCCAAAAATTTGTCTTGTGGGGTACTTATTCCCTGTTCCCTTAGATAACTTTTGGACACATAAAGAACAAAATCCCATTTTGTACTTAATCTCTAAGATGACTCATCCCCCTGTGTTCAAATCCAGCTTAGATACTTTCTAGCCCTATGATCCTGAGCAAGTCACTTTCTCTTCTTTGCCTCAGTTTCCTCATCTGTAAAATGAGCTGGATAATGAAGTTAGCAAACCACTTTAGAATATTTGCCCCAAGAAATCCCAAATGGAATCATAAAGAGTTGTACATGACTGAAAAGCAGCTGAATAACAACAATAAATGTTCCATTGATTGAGAAATGCTACAAATTCAGTTAGGATTGAGTGAGGAACTAGGCTTGATCCAGTCAGGAGCCGAAATCTGCCCATATGCAATAAGAATTTGTTCTACTGGTTACAAATTTTGAGAAAGATGATTGGGGGGGGGGAATGAAGACTGAAATGAGGGGGTGTTATATTTTTTCCCTTGCCCTTAGTAGAGGACTCAGTAGCCTGAGGAGAAAGCTTTCCCATCAAACCAGTGTGTTTATTTCCCTCCAAGCTCTGCAGTAATTAAAACCACTAACCTAGTTAACTTTAGACTGCTACCAACCATAGTCTTTATGAGAGCAGTGATAACGAACTATGAATTAGGATCCCTTATAAGCAAAGACATAAAGGGAATGGAAAGCTATAAAAATGTCAAAGGAGCAAAGTTATATTCCCAGCACTATTTAGTGAATATTTTGCTAGAGAACAAAGCAAAAAAAAATGGAGGTATTAAATGGAGATCTTTATGAAATCAGAGAATATTAGAACTAGAAATCACCTTGGAGACCAGCTCGTACAACCTTCTCATTTTATAGCTGAGGGAACTGAGGCCTGACTTTTTTAGGTCACACAGCTAGTGAACGGCAAAGTGGACATTAGAACTCAGGTCTCCTGGATTCCAGGCTTCCCTCTCTTCATTACGTAAATCATAGCAAAACGTCAAGTATCTCTTAGGCAGATTCTTTATTTGAAAATGCAGAGGTTCATCTATAAAAAAATGATCGATATGAGAAAAGAGAACAGGTTCAAACTTGTAGTCAAGTATTGGGAAGACCATTAAAAGAAAAAAAATCATCTTCTACCCCAACATCCTTTCATTGTCAGGCCTTCTGCAGGATCTCACAGTTTCAGCTTGGTGATATAGGGGTATGTATCTGCACCTGGAGTCAGGAAGACTTAAATTCTATGTCCTCCTTTGACATTAGTTCCTAATGTCCTAGGCAAGTCACTTAACTTCTTTCTGCCTCAATTTTCTCAACTATAAAATAGAATAATAATAGCATCCACCTCACAGGGGTATTTTAAGGATCAAATAGGATACATTGGCAAAGTGCTTAGCACAGTGCCTGGCACAGAATAGGCTCTTAATAAATATTTATTCCTTTCCTTCCTTCTTTTCTTCCAGCATTAGAACCAACATCAGCAGCTACCAGTATCATCTCAAATATGTGGGTGGATGGCATAGTGGATAGAATACTAGACCAGGAGTCAGGAAAATCTGAGTTCAAATGCAGTCTCAGATATTAGCTGTATGACCTGGGCAAGTTACTTAAACCTATTTGCCTCAGTTTCTTCATCTGTAAAATGAGCAGGAGAAGCAAATGACAAACCGCTCCAGGATATTTGCCAAGAAAACTCTGAATGGGGTCATGAAGAGACAGAAATGACTGAACAAATGCCTTAAAAAGAATTCCCACTTTAGCCATAGACTCTGCCCCTTTATTACCTATGTTACGTTGGGCAAATTCCTTGCCCTCTAGGGGCCTCAGTTTCCTCATCTGTAAAATAAGGCCTCTAAGGTCTCTTCTAGTTTGAAATCTTAAATCCTATAAGTTTACCTAACAAGTAGTGGGTTTTGTTTGTTTTGTTTTTGCTTGAAGACCTTTGATGAGGTCAAGCAATCTATTTTACTTTGAGATAGCCCTAATTGAGGGGACATTTTTTTTTATGTCAAGTCTAACTTTGTATCTCTGTAGCTTTCAGAAGTGGCTCCAAGTTCTGCTCTCTAAGACCAAAATGGCTCAATCAAATCCTTGTTCCAATATGGTAACCTCAAAGAATGTCAAGGAAGCTCTCGCATGCTCCCTAAGGCTTCTCGCCTGTGTTCCCAACAGGGTTATGGAGCAACAATAAGATAATGTTGATGTAAAGAGATCTCTCTATGTGTGGTGAGGCTTCATATGCTCCTTGTATGGCTCAAAGACATGCAAAATCAACTTCTCAGCCTTTCCCTGCTCACTCTTCTCCAAGGGATATTTCCATTCCTTCCAGAAGAGGAAGCAGGATGTTGAGTCTAGATGCCACCATTCTGCTCTTTTCAGAAAGAGAGGATACCAGCCTAGAATTGTTTCTGTCTGCTTCTTTAAATAAGTCTAGCGAATATGATTGGGTTCAATCTAAATTCTGATCACTTTGTCAATATTGGGGGGAAGCAAGACTCTAAACTCTATATCCAAGGCTTGGCCCCTTTTCTACCAAATATCAGTTCCACAGTGAATAAGCATAACAAATAGCAAAGAAACCCATTTATCTGAATTGTAGTAAAACAGAAATCAGAGGAGATATATGTAGGAAGAAATATATCACACACACACTACAGATTATAGAGCTCTCCCATTGGGAGTGTGGGGACTCAGCTCAAGAGAGAAAGTCCTAGATCTCAGCTGAAGGGAAATTCCCTGTGGTCTCTTGGGTAGAAAACCGGGGACAGGACATGATGGAGACTCCTGTCTCCTCTCGTGTATTTTCTTCCAGCAACCTGAAGTGAGGTTAAGCTTGTCCATCTTCCTTCTCAAATCTAGAAGCCTGAAGCTCCTGAAGAGACCCTGTGCCTGAAGAATCTGGAACAAGGCTGAAGAAGGCTAGAGCTCTCCTGTCTACTCAGCTCCATATCCAGTGGTTCCCAAACTTTTTTGGCCTACTGCCCCCTTTCCAGAAAAAATATTACTTAGCCCTCTGGAAATTATTTTTTAAAATTTTAATAGCAATTAATGGGAAAGATAAATGCACCTGTGGCCATCACTGCTCCTTTGGATCGCTGCAGCATCCACCAGGGGGCGGTAGCACCCACTTTGGGAATCACTGATCTATACCAATAGCAAGAGAGTTCCTTACCAATGGGCTCTGGGACAGGCATTAAATTCATAAAGGCCTTTGCAAATCTGAAACTAGTATAGAAATGCCATCTATTTGTAGGATTAGTCCCCAGTCAAATTCATGAGAGAGGCAGCCAGCCACTTCCTAAATGTTTATTGATTGATTGGGAAAGGTCAAGGAACTTCCCTACAGGCTAGAAGGTAGGATTTAAAAAATGAGTCCACACCACAGCAGAGTGATGGCATCTGGCCTCAACAGAAGAGAGGATAAGCTTTAAGTTCTGGAGGAGAAGAGGGTGGCATATTGTCCCTTTTGTGAAACCTGTTGAGTGTAGACTAAGATCTAAGATCTCCTTCCATGTGTTCAGACCATTATGCCAGTGTCTCAAGTCATATCCTAGTTAGGAGCATTGCCAAAATAATCATATTTGACCAGTTCCCTCAGCCCTCATTAGGCCACACACCTATGACATTCTGCCTGTCGTCAAGCTTATACCTTGTTGTTTTAAGTCTTCTCATTAGGGGTCCTCCTCATCATATCAAAAGGAACAAGTTCTTTTGAGAACATAAGTCTCAGCAGAGCTATGAGAACTAAAACTGATGACTTTTTTTTTAAAAACCCTTACCTTGTCTGAGAATCAATACTATGTATGGGTTCCAAGGCAGAAGATCAGTAAGGGCTAGGCAACGGGGTTAAATGACTTGCCCAAGACCACAAAGCTAGGAAGTATCTGAGGTCACATTTGAACCCAGGACCTCCCATCTCTAGGCCTCACTGTCAATCCACTGAGCCACTTAGCTACCCTTGAAACTGATGATTTTTGATGAATATTGATCATTACGTACCAATCTATTACAATTACAAATTTCTCCATATTTCCCAAGTTGTGACTTTCAGACTTGAGGAGGGTAGTGCGCTTATTTAATTGGGTTTGTGTGTTGGAAATGTAACTCCAGAAATTACTGTGATAGACTAGAAATTTTCACCCATTTAGAGGTGATATTCCTCAGTTTTCTTCCCATAGTCAGTCCTCTTCTCTCATAATTAAAATAAGGAAATTGCACTTCTAAAAGGGTAATTGTTGGGGGCAGCTGGGTGGCCCAGTGGATTGAGACTGGGCCGAGACCCAGAGATGGGAGGTTCTGGGTTCAAATCTGGCCTCAGATACTTCTCAGCTGTGTGACCCTGGGCAAGTCACTTAACCCCCATTGCCTAACCCTTACCACTCTTCTGCCTTAGAACCAATACACAGTATTGATTCTAAGATGGAAGGTAAGAGTTTAAAAAAAAAAAAGTACTTGTTGGCACACAAACAGAGCAGGTATAGATTTTGGCATCTGGTAATTAATGAGCCAATAATTCATTCCCTCCTTGAATATGCAAGCTTGAGAGAAACTTGTTCATCCTAGATAGCCCATTCAAAGAACACCCAGGAGAAATCTGTGGTTTTTCTCTTCAGGTCATTTTTTGTTTGTTTTGTTTTTGTTGTTATAGATATGAAAGAGTGTTAGTCTCCATGCCAATATGTAGAGGTTACCCTCACTGCCCACCCACATCATTTGGCCCTCCTCCTTGCTATTTGCTGAATTACAAACAGAAAGAGAAGGGGAGACCAAGGTCTGGTCTGAGGTTGTCTGAGGGAAATGTTGTTTTGTTTTAATAAAGCAAAATGACCATTTTCAAGGGTAAAGATAGCTATAGCCTGGAGTCTTTGCTTTCAAAAGAGTAGACAAGTTGTGAAATCACAAATATTGCCTCCAGAATCAAAGATAATCTGTTCAGCTTGGCATTTAAAGTTTCCCCCATCCCACTCTACACATAGTCTGGGTCCAACCCATCTTTCATAATATTCTTTGTGTCCTCTGCATTCTTATAGAGTTGACCTGTGTTCCAAGAGTATGGTGTTATCCTTCTTACCATGGGCTGTTTCCATGCTGACCAGGCACTCAATGAACATGTCTACCATATCCTGGAATCTTTACCTGCTTTCAAAGCTCAGCCTGGCTGCCACCTTCTATTTCAGATCTACTCTGACTCCCTATTTAGTGATCTTTGCTCTCTCTTGCATTTCTAATCCTGCCTCAAAGTGATGTCCTACAGCCAAATTAAAATCAGTTGAGGAGAGAACTTGTTTTCCCATTTGTCATCTCTCAGCCCCTAGATGATTTACACATGGTAGATGTTAATAGATGTTTACTGATTAATTGAAAATTGATACCATATAGCATGGTTCTGTCTCACGAATATCATAGATTTTAAATTAAAATAGACCCTAGGAATCTAGTCCAATCCCCCACACTCATTTCTTTTTAATAAATGAAGGAACCATGGTCCAGAAAAGCAGCGAAGTCCCACAGCTGTAAGTGGTAGCAGAGTTGAGATTCAAACCCGTGCCCTCTGAAACTCTTCCCATTATACTATTCTGCTTCCCTAACTAACAAGCCTTCAAAGCTTATTAGATGATTATTGTAGGGACCAAATGTTATCTACCAGTACTTTTTCCTCCCCTTAGAGACCCCTGGTCTATAATTCTATCCGGCTTCATTAATCTATCATCACTCTAACTTGCCTTCTCCAATGCTCTGATCCCAACACCCAAGATCATCCTTCCAGTTATGCCATTGCTTAGGGATGAATAATACCATCCACTGGTATCCAGACCTCAATACTATTGGACATAAAGCCTGTTAAACCAGAATGACCTAACCTATAAGCAGAACGGATCCAACTATATGTATGCCTTAGAAATAACAAATTCCTCCTCAGGAACAACTTGGATGATTACTTACTAAGTATGAACTAATGGGCATTCTTTGGGGGGACATTAAATTACTGGGATCAGTCAATCAACCAGTCCATCAATGAGCATTTATTAAGTACCTTCTGTGTGCCAATCTGCTTAGCACTGGAGACACAAAGATAAAAGCAAATCAATCCCTAGCTTGATATTCAAATAGGGAAGAGATTTACATATATATGTAAATATAAGTATTTATATATATATATG
>NW_025352485.1:0-6817 GCF_016433145.1 Gracilinanus agilis
GGAAGGAAGGAAGGAAGGAAGGAAGGAAGGAAGGAAGAAAAAGGAAAACTGTTCAAAGTCAAAAAAATGCAAATGTTGATACATTGAACCTATGGAAAATATGGGGTTACATGCCCATGGCCACCAAAAACTGCAATCTTTGCTAGAGATTGCTGAAAATAAACTTTTCTGAATATAATTTTTATTACAGAATGTTGATTCTGAGAATATGGACTTTTACTAACACAACAACCATAAAAAATACAATATACAAAATAAAATTGGTAACATGAAAAACATTTTTCTCCCTTTTCATTTCCTAGAAGTCTGTGATATTTTTTTAAACCCTTACCTTCTGTCTTAGAATCAATACTCAGTACTGATTCTAAGACAGAAGAGTGGTAAGGGCTAGGCAATGGGGATTAAGAGACCTGCCCAAGATCACACAGCTAGAAAGTGTCTGAGGCCAGATTTGAGCCAAGGACCTCCCATCTCTGGATCTGGCTCTCAGTCCACTGAGTTACCCAGCTGTCCTCTATGTGATCTTTTGTGCTAGCATCTTAATTTAAAAAACCCCAAACATTAATTTTAGACAATATTCATTTTTCATAACACATGAAATCTATAGTCCCATAAATATTGTATAAATAAAATTCTTAAAACTGAAACATTTTCTAACCTGAATCTTACCTCTATTTGTCAGAGAGCAGTATGTAAGTGTTTTACTATATACTGCATCCTTGTAAGCCTCTCTACCTTGGCTGTTCTCTGAAAACCAAGGGAAAGGTTTCTGGGATTTTAGTTGCTATACTAGCAAAGTCTTGTCATCCCCTTAGAGCCCAAAGGTCTAGCACTATGCTTTGGTGATGTAATTGCAACATAAAACTTGAATTTTGAAGACAAAAAATGAAAATATTCAACAAATACACTCTATAATGAGATCAGTGAAGAGCTTAGTAGGATACTAGCAGCTTCTCAAACCTGCACACATCACATCTCTCCTTTTCTTTATTGTGCATAGCCAAGAATGTGGGCAATGGACAAAGTGAAAGTGATAACAAATTACTGATAAAGCCACATGAATGCTTGAAGTCATATAAGTTAAATGCTCAAATACTGAGGATGAAGAAGATACAGACCATTTTGTCAGGAGATAGTGGCAGTTAAGGGGAACCCCTTAGGATTTACATAGAAGATGGCCTTTGAGTCTGGAAGGAAACCATAGACAGTAGAAGTAAAGGCAAGGGAGGAATTCATTCAAGGAATGTGGGGCAGACTTTACAAGGAGTGTATGTGGAGTATTGTGTATGAGGAATAGTAAGAAGGCTAAATTTGACTGTACCATAAAGTGCATGAAAGGGAGTAACATATAATAAGGTTGAAATGGTAGGTTCTGGTCAGGTTGTGAAGAACTTTAAACGACGAGCAGAAGAGTTTACATTTCATTCTAAAGGGACTGGGGAACCACTGGAGTTATTTTTGTTTTGTTTGTTTGTTTTTTAGGGAGGGGAAAGTGGTCAAAATGATGCTTTAAGAAAATCAATTTGGGGACAGCTAGGTGGTTCAATGGATTGAGAGCCAAGCCCTGGCTCTCACATGAGGCCCTGGGTTCAAATCTGGTCTTGGACACTTCGTAACTGTGTGACCCTGGGCAAGTCACTTAACCCTCATTGCCTCGCCCTTACCACTCTTCTGCCTTGAAACCAATACAAACCATTTATTCTAAGACAGAAGGAAGAGAGAGAGAGACAAAGAGACAGACAGACAGACAGACAGAGAGAGAGGAAGAAAGGAAGGAAGAAAGAAAGAAAGTAGAAAGAAAGAAAAAAGAAAGAAAGAAAAAGGAAAGAAAGAGAAAGAAAATCAGTTTGGAGAATTTGGAGAATGGATCAGAGTGGGAAGAGTCTTGAAGCAGAGAGACAAATAAGGAGGCTCATTGCCATAGCTCAGGTCAGAAGTGATAAGGGCTTGAATTAGGGGTGTTGGCTGTGTGGAGAGAGGGATAGATTAGAGAGTTATAGATGAAGAAATGGCAACATTTGGTCATGGATTCAATATGGGGAGTGAGGGAAGGTCAGTAGGAGCTGGTTCCAGCTTCAGCTGCCTTAGAGAAAGGAGAAAAGGGAAAGATTCCCAAATATTAAAAAGGGATCCTAGGTGGAGAGAGAAAGAATTATCTCACATGCCATCTTCTCTGAGTTCCTTAGGAAGCAAGCCAATCCCCAGAATAGCCCTATATGACAGCTTTAAGAATGAAAGGACCTGATTTAGAATCTGGGCTCTGTGTCCAATATTCTACCTATGTGATTTTAGTCAAGGCATTTCTCCTCTAGTAAACTGGTTTCCTCATCTGAAAAATGAAGGAATTGAACCAGATAGTTTTTAAGGTCCTTGCCAGTCCCAAAACTTATTCTTTTATGAATATGTGGAAAAGCCTTCCCAAGAAATCATCAGTTTGTTGTGTAACCTTTATCAAGTCCATTCCCCCAACTGAAGTTTCAACTGGAGGATATAGACTAGATCAGTGATGGCAAACCTATGGTATGGTACACAGAGCACTCTCTGTGGGCATGCAGCCCTCCCAGAATTCATTAGTAGAAAGGCAGAGGGACTTGGGTGGAGCTGCTCCCCTCCCCCTCTCCATCCTGCCTGAGGACATTTTTTCACATTCCCCATCCCTCAGCCTAGCAGCCCAATGGGAACACACAGTGGGTAAGGTGGGTGGCTCACAGGCAGCAGAGCTGGAGGGGAGCAGAGTGCCTGGACCACTCCCCTCCCCCCTCTACTCTCTTTTGCTGAGGACATCCCTCACTTCACCCACTCCTCTGCCCAGCAGCCCAATGGGAGCCCTTTCTACCTCTCCTGTGTGGAGTAAGAGGGGGGCCTGGAATGTGGTCTGGGGATGGAGTGAGGGTGGGTCCCAGTACTCTATCTCTAAAAAGTTTGAACTCACTAGATTAGATAATCTCTGAGGGTTGGTTTGTTTTGTTTTTTTTTTTTGCTGTTCTACATCTTAAAATCTTAGATGAGATTGCTACCTGGGAAAGGATCTGGGAAGAGAGGAAAGGAGGACTGACACCTTTAGGGAAGGCAATGGGGAGAAGAGAAATAATGTGGGTGAGGAGAAACTCAAGAGGACCAGCTCTAAGGGAAGGGCATGGGCTCAGGGCCTAATTGTTTCCTGTTCAGAGGTCTGGGTGTGACAGCAGCCGGAGGAGTAGGAAGGGTAGGGCAGCCTCCACCCAGATACCCTTCTGGTTGTGAGGGGAATCATATTCTCAAAATGGAAGAGACCTCAGAAGCTATCTAACCTAACCCCAGATTTTACAGCTGAGGTCTAATGAGGTTAAGAGACTGATTCAGTCACAGAAATAGTAAATGGCAGAGTCCAGATTACCTGGTTCCAAAGTCAACACTCCCCTCCCCAAACACATCCCCCCATTGCATTATGCAGGGAGACAAGTCCCTGTCAAGTAAGGGGATGGGGCTTGGGGGGTCATGCCAAGGGTTGGGTAATAGGGAAAACCCATGCTCGGTATGAGAAAAGCCCATATTGAGTTTGGGAAAGGCCCATGATGATTATGAGAGAAAAGTCAGAAGTGAAGCAGCTGCTGGATTCAAATAGGATGGGATGGTAAGCTCTGAGGCCCCCTCCTCTCTGCCTAAAGGGAGAAGAGAAGGGAACCATCAGTCCTGAGGGGGGGGAGAAGGAGAGGAGAGAGAAGAAATGGGGAGATGTCTAGATATCTCAGTACATACTTCTTGTGTGTGGCCACATCATCCCCAGCTCCTCTCAAGTACTGATGGGTGTGATACATGGTAGTTTTATCACGTTACATCCTAGCAGTTCAATCATCCCAACCCCTTAAACTTCACACACACAGAGCCCAGGAGCAATTCCTGTGCCCAGGTACTATTATTAATTGTTATTATCATCGATGTTCTTATTATTCTAATTTTACAAAGAAGTATTGTAAAGTGTTTTACATGTGAGCTCATTTGAACTTTACAACAACCCTGAGAAGTTGCTCTTATCTTCATTTTACAGAGGAGGAAACTAAGGCAGATAGTTAAGTGACTCATTCAGAATTATACAGCTAGTAAATGCCTGAGACAGGATTAAAACTCAGGTCTCCTGGATTCTTACCTGAGCTTCAGATTGTCCATGAAGTCCTCCATGGTCACCTGGTCTAGCAGAACAAAGTCTGGTTTGCCAAACTCAGGACCTTCCTCTTCTTCCATGATTGCTGGACTGGGTGCTAGGTCCTAGGAGGTGGTGCTGCGGAGACCCGACCCAAACCTTACTGCAGTGAAGGTGGGTCTTCAGTGGGGACAATGGCTCCAGCAGTTAGGCAGGCAACCCCTGGGCTGGGGCTAAAAGGCAGCCAGGGTCTCCTCAGTAGAGCTGACTATCTGGTCAGCCACATACACTCTGCCATGTACTCAGTTCCCCTCCCTTCTTGCCGCCACTGACAAGTGCAATAGGAAGTGGGTTTGGGCTATGGGAGGTTCCTGTCCTCACCACTAGCAGGGCTCCCCCCACCCCCACTACCACCAGCCGAGGTGATCTGACCCCTACTTCCTTCTTTGCCTCAGAGAGGGTGTGTCTAACGGTTCATATGGGGAGCCTCTCCTAGTCAGCAGTGATTACTTAGACTTCAACAAGTGTCATCCTCTCTTTGATTTAGTTTCTCTTCTCCTAGAATAAGGATAGGACCTTCATCTATCTGAATCTTGTCCTTTTGGAATCTCGCGTCTTCCAGGACGGCTTCCCTGGTCACTTCTGCCCACAGGAATCTTTCCCTTCTCCGAAATGTGGGCAATGGTTCTTAGGGTCATAAGTCATATAGTACCATAGGTCTGGATCTCAAGGACCTTAGAAAGTGAAAATTTTGGAATCCCTTTACTTGACAGGGACTTGTCTCCCTGCATAATGCAATGTGGGGGGATATGTTTGGGGGGGGACAGTGTTGGCTTTGGGACCAGGTAATCTGGAAATTTAGAAAGAAAAATTTAATCCAATTCCTCATTTTCCCAAAAATGGACACTAAGACCCAGAGAGGAGGAGTCCACAGTCATAGAGGTAGTAAGTGGCAGAGCTAGGATTTGAACCCAATTATCTTGACTCCAAATCCAGCTCTCTCTCCCCTAAACCCACACTGAACCCTGCCCTTCCTCACCACATCCTTTTTGGTACTGGCCTCAGAATTCCAGAAGGTTAGGGCTGAAAAGGCATCTTAGAACTTTAGTCTAAGAGTATTTTACAGGTGAGGAAATTGAGGTACAAAAAGAGAAAATTACCCAAGGCTACATAGTTAATAAATAATTGTTTTATATCCTTTAAAGCTTTGATGCTACCATATTTCCTCATCTATCTTTGGCTTCCAGGTAGCTTTGGGCCCACATGAACCAAGTCAATACGGAATAGTGCAATCAGTGCTGGATTTGCATCCAGAAGATCTGAGTTCAAATTTTGATTCTACTAGCTGTGTCATATAGGGCAAGTCATTTCCTCTAGCTCTGTTTTATTTCTTTATCCATAAAATGAATGAAGTGATAGATGATGTGCAAAGAAACAATAGAATAAGTACAAAGCCTTTTCTGGGGACAGCTAGGTGGCTCAGTGGATAGAGGGCCAGGTTTGGAATTGGGAGAACCTGGATTCAAATCTAACCTCTAATAATTCCTAACTATGTGATCTTGGGCAAGTCATTTAAGCCCAATTGCTTAGCCTTTGTCATTTCTGAGGTAGAGTTGTTACTAAAACAGAAAGTAGGAGTTTCTTTAAAAGGCTGTTAGTTAGCTCAGTGGATAGAGAACCAGACCTAAAGATGAGATGTTCAAATCAGATCTCATATTCTTCCTGTGTGCTCTTCAGCAAGTCACTTAACCCAGATTTCCTGGCCTTACTGCTCTTGGAATTAATTTAGTATTGATTCTTGTACAATTGGCATAGTTCCTTATATATATTTGGTAAATTAGACCTTTGTCAGAGAACTTTGTTATAAATTTCCCCCCCTAGTTTGTTGCTTCCCTTCTAATTTAGGTTGCATTGGTTTTGTTTGTACAAACCCTTTTTAATTTAATGTAATTGAAATTATTCATTTTACATTTTGTGTTGTTCTCTGTCTCTTGCTTGGTCTTAAATTCCTTCCTTTCCCACAGATCTGACAGGTATACTATTGTATGTTCACCCAATTTACTTATGATTTCACTTTTTATATCTAAGTCATTTACCCATTTTGAATTTATCTTGATATAGGGTATAAGATGTTGCTCTAAACCTAATTTTTCCCATACTGTTTTCCAATTTTCCCAGACTTGTCAAATAGTGAGTTCTTGTTCCAAAAGTTGGGATCTTTGGGTTCTCAGTATTGATTCTAAGATGGAAAGTAATAGTAATTTTTTTCTTTAAAGAAAGCCTTTCCTGATCTCCCTTACTGTTCCTACCATCCCTGAACTGATTGTTTCCAAGTTATCCTGTATAAGTATGCCTTGTTTGTACATTGTTTGCATGTTGTCTCCCTCATTTGACTGTGAGCTCCTTGGGGGGCAGGCACTGACTTTCTGCCTTTCTTGGTGCCCAGGGCTTTTGCACAATGCCTGGCACTTAGCAGGGACTTGATTGGCTCCTTGACCAAGAGCCCTGACTTTGCCACCAGAAGACCGAGGTTGGAGCTGTCCTTGTGTCACTTTCTCGCCATGTGGCCTTGCACACATCTCTGTAGGTCCCAGTTTCCTCATGCACAAAGTGAGGATGGATTAGACAATCTCTAAAGCCCTGGTTAGTTTCCTTTAGTCAGCATCTTACGCTGTGAGATGGCCCCCTCCCTTATGC
>NW_025352486.1:0-5918 GCF_016433145.1 Gracilinanus agilis
ACTTACTTCTTCCTTGGAGCACCCATTATTTTGTGCTAGCATATTTTGCAAACTCAGTTCTTTCTAGGAAGATGAGAAGAGTAATAAAAGAAAATTAAGAGTTGGACAATTGTGCTGCCTAGATTGAGCTAAGTACCATGTTGGCCCTGTAGCCTCTTTGAGTCATCACCTTGCTTTGAGTGATTGACAGATAGGATCTGCCATTGTTCCACTTGACTTTTGATTGGCTGGAGTCCACGTCAGGACTCCCAAAGGTAAATCCATGGACTCTCTGTTTTGTCCAACAGTTGTGGTTCTTAGGAGCAGCTGAGCATTTTCATGAGGACAGGAAAATAGGTGAGACATATTAATGTCAATCATCACTGAAGCTATTACATTCCCTACTGCACCAAAGATGAAAGAAGAATACCACTTAAGTGATTTCTGCATAAATGCTATTCTTTTCAGTACTGTCATATTTTAGGGGTGGATCTATTGGGGGCAGAGGGAGTTCTGATACTTCTTATATTGGGCTTATTTGTAGAAATCCAGGTATATTTTCTTAGAATTTGAAATATGTTTTCAAGTTCCAAAATGATTAAACATGAACACCTGCACCTGAAAGAGAAATGCCCCCTTTAGAACTTACCTCTATACAGTGCCTAGATGTGTGCATGAATACATATGTATTCTTATTATTTAACCTTTTGGAAAAGAAGGGTTCACTTTATGAACAAAGATTTACATCACCTATAAAGGAAATTTTATTATAAAAGTGAAAAAGAAATTGTCTTTTCCCTGGTCCCAAAAGAGCCTTTCAAATGTTAATGCAAAGTAGAGATCAGTAAATGAAAAGACTGTCTCCCTTCACAGATTGGCTGGCAGTTTAATTTCTTCAAAAGGGAAAAATCTGATTTCCTCCATACTAGCTGGAAAAGAGCTTTGTCTTTTTTAATCATTCTGTGATTTTTCTGGGGATAAATTGAGGCAGGTTAAAAATAAATTGGATCTCATTTAAATCATAATCTTAACATGGAAATTAAAAATATCTTAAGGAATAATTATGGAAAATTCAAAGGTGTAAATAAAAATAGAATAGAATAAAATAGAAATAAAAATACATTGGCCCACAAGTATATACAATTCATGCAAAGTAACATACTTATGGGAGTATTTGCCTGAGCCTTATTGTCTTTAAGTCATCAGTATCCAGAGAAAAGGAATTGTAATCACAAATGAAAATTAGTTAAGATGCCAAGAATTTCCTCTTTATTTTTATTATTTTTAATATTAAGATAAGGACAGAAAGAGAAGGGGAGAAGGTGCTCTTTGAAATTTCCACACTTTGTCATTTCTATTCATAAGGATTACAGGATTACAAAATTGGGGGGAAAATGTTTGGGGCATAATGTTAAATACAACATATGTTCCTGTAGCTTTGATGAAATAATGAGCTCGGACATAGGAAAGTGGGTGGTGAGGACGAGTCTTACTGCTCCTTGTTAGGTTGGCTAAATCATTCTTGAAGGTGGCTGATCTAAAATGCATCAGCTGTCACCTGCTCAGTCCCAGTGTGACAGTTCAATACCTGCTCATCTTCTGAGAATGGCAGAGCTGAGCCCTGAGTAAATGGTGTCTGTATGCAAACTGTCAAAGAGAGCTTGGCATATCATTAGGGCTGACCTCCATGGCTTCAGTCACAGCTGGGAACGTTGTAGCCGATTGTCATTAGAGCTCCCATCAGCTCCAGATCTTTGGACATAAGCACAGTGTAAAAGCAAGAATCAGAAAGGGGCAATTGATGAACTAGGTGATACACAGATAAAATCTCAACCTTTGGAAAGGCTAAAAGATGTTGCTAAATTGTGCTCAATACATTTCTTTTTACATACACAACTGGATCTCTACTCTTAACCAGTGGAACTAAATGAGTTTGTTCTAATTCACAGCATGGATGTCACCATCAAGGCTTTCATTCCCACACAGATCAGAAGCTTTCGATTTGTAAAAATGGACTGTGATGTTACGCACATGCTAGGCACTACTGACTTTCTTTCTCCAGCTACTACTTCATCTCATTTTATCATGGAGCATGGTAATTTGCACAGCCTGTGAACCGAGGTATGAGGAAGTAAGTGAGGAGAAGGTAATACATGTCATAAAGAAACATGGAGCACTGATGGAAATTATCTCATCTTTGGATCTTGATCATCAGATTTCAAAATGTAAGAACTAGGTCATTCCTCATAATTCCCTAGTTTGATCACATCAGGGCTATTTATTCTATTCACCCCATAAAGAGTATAATAATGAGCTTCAACCTTTACAAAGTCTATATACAGATGTCATTAACACATAAATCAACTTTTCCCTTCACACATATAGCAAGTTTGATTCTTTAAGTTTTTGTTCAAGTTGGTTAATGGTTGAGAAATGTGTTTTCAGAATTAAATATATTTGTTCAGTTATGAAGGAGTTCATTTTGACTCACATAATTTTATTTACTTGTTGAATTTTTCTGTCTTTTACAATCACCTCTTTCTCTGTCTTTCTCTTGGTCTGTCTTTGACTCTGTCTCCCTATCCCTTTCTGCTTCTGTATCCGTCTATCTCTACTTCTAGGTTTCTTCAAGAGCCAGATTTACTCAGTAGGATAAGTATGGTAATTTTAGAAGTTTCACCAGTGACCAGCAATGATACTTTGCATGGTAGCAGGTACTTTACAAATATACCTTCAGAATCAAATCAACAATCATATGAAAAAAATGTTCTAAATCTCTTTTGATTAGAGAAATGCAAATAAAAACAAATTTAAAATGGGTACCATGTAATACGTATCAGATTGACCAATATGATAGTAATGGAAAATGATAAATGTTGAGGGGATGAAGGGATGAGGGGATGAGGGGATGGAACACTAATGCATTGCTGGTGGAGTTGTGAACTTATGCAACCATTGTGGAGTGCAATTTGGAATTATGCCCAAAGGGCTATAAAAAGAATGCATGCCTCTTGATCCAGTAATATCACTCCTGAGTCTGCATCCCAAAGGGATTTTTTAAAAATTGGAAAGGTCCTGTTAGTACGAAAATATTTATAACTGCTCTTTTTGTGGTGACAAAGAATTGTAAACTAAAGGGATATCCCTCAATTGTGGAATGACTGAACAAATTGCAGTACATGATGGTGATGGAATACTATCATGCTATAAAGAATGAAGAACAGGATTATTCAAAAAGATATGGAAAGACTGACATGAACTGATGCTGAGTGAAATAAGCAGAAAAAGGAAATCATTGTACACAGTAACTGCAATACTGTGGAATGATCAAATGTGAAAGACTTTGCTACTAACAGCAATACAATGATCCAGGAAAATTCTGAGGATTTATGAAAAAGAATGTTATCCACTTCCAGAGAAAGAAGTGTTGGAGTAGAAATGCAATGAGTGAAAACATATGATTTATCACTTGTTTATTGGGTATGCGTTTTGAGATTTTTTTAAACCCTTACTTTCCATTTTAGCATCAATAGTGTGTATTGGTTCTAAGTCAGAAGAGTGGTAAGGTCTAGGCAATGGGGGTTAAGTGACTTTCCCAGGGTCACACAGCTAGGAAGTATCTGAGGTCAGATTTGAACCCAGGACCTTCCGTCTCTGGGTCTGACTCTCAATCCTCTGAGCCATCCAGCTGCCCCCATGTTTTGAGATTTTGGTTCTATTAGATTATTCGCTTACAAAAATTAACAATATGGAAGTATGTTTTGTGTGATAACACATGTAAAAGCCTGATTGAATTGCTTGTCAGCTCCATGAGAGGGGAGGGAAGAAGAGAGGGAGGCAATATTGACTTTGCAAAAACTTATGTGGAAATTTGTTATTAAAATAAAATTGTAAATAAATAAATTTTTATAGCCCTTTGGGCATAATTCCAAATTGCACTCCACAATGGTTGGATAAGTTCACAACTCCACCAGCAATGCATTAGTGTTCCATCCCCTCATCCCCTCATCCCTTCATCCCCTCAACATTTATCATTTTCCATTACTATCATTTTGTAAATAAATGTACCTTCATTTGACATATAAATGAATTGATTCTTAAAATTTGCCACTTTCCTAAACAGCAAATAACTTTTTTGCTCTAAAAGATGGCTGGTTGATATTTAAGGTTAGGGCAAAAGGCATTGGCAAGCAGATTAGAAACTAGAATATACTAATGGAATGTGAACACGAAGATTGGAAGTCACCTACCTACTTTTATGTATATTTAATCTTGCTAGGGAAAAATGTGACATGGCAGCACTATGAGTCATATGCACAGAGAAAAGCAGAAACATACAGAAATACAGAGCACATATAGAAAGACATAAATACACCTTCATCATCTAACACTGATTTACTTTCTACCTCTTTAAAATAGGATGGGATGAATGTAAATTATAGTGTTTTATATTTTATTAATTTGATTCTAGCCAGGACAAGTGGTTCTGAACAAATCATGTGCCTTGGCTGAAGAACAAGAGTCATAGAGAATGGAAAATGCAGATAACTATATTCTAGTTGGACAATATGTTACCTGCACTGTGTCAAATCTTTGGTAGCTTAAATATGAATGAATAATATGGAAATAGATATTGAGTGATAATACATGTATAATCTGGTGGAATTGCTTTTCCTCTCCAGGAGAGGAAAGGGAAAAAGATAGGGAGAGAACATGAATCATGCAACCTTGATAAAAATACTTGAAAATAAATAATTTTTTAAAACTCGAACCTTTTAGAGATTAATAGTAGGATGATTATCAAACTGACAGAGTTTAAATAAAGACAGTTTTCCTAAAAATTAGTATTATGAGATTCTCCAGTCTGAATTTTTTATATTGAGAATATCATGTTTAAAATAACTCCAAAGTTTTGACACAGAAATATCTAAAAAGAGAAAGGAAAGGGATTACAAAAGACAATGTGTCCTAGACTCGGGAATTTCTTCCTAGGTGAACACTAGAGGAAAATGAAAGAAGTATTTAAAGCTTGTTCTATCAGAGGAAGAAGATTGGAAGAAGCAAATAAAATCCAGAAAGTTACTTCCTCCTGACCCTGTGTCAGTAAAGAAGATGAAAGAGTGGAAAAGGTGGAAAAGGGCACAATTTTCCAAAGCCTATAATTAGTAGTTTCAAAAGCCAATGGAGTTGTATTTTCTTTTTCTCTTCTTTTCTCTTCTTTCTTTCCTTTCTTTCTTTCTTTTTTTTTTTAAGAAAAAAGGTCAGCTTTGAGTCAGGAGGTCTTATCTCATTAAAAAAAATGAAGCTGTCTTTTCAGACCAGACACATTACTTGTTGTGACCTACCTATTACTCTGGTATGAACCAAATGGTTGAAGTACAAATTACAGAGTTAGAACCATACCACCCCCTAATTTCAAATTGCTGGAAAATAAATAAGTGTTAAGTAATTAGTAAGTTATTTCCAATGATAATAAGCATTTATTTTGTGCCATGCTAAGCTCTGGTAAAACAAGTCAAATGAAAGACAATTCTTTCCCTTAAGAAACTTTTAAGTTACCTTCTAATGAATAAAGAAAAGACATTAAAGGGGTCTAAATGAGTTATGGAGGAGGAATATGTTGAATAAATAAAAAGTAAAGAGATATTGTGGAGTGTTATGGACTTGGATGGGTTTAATGAAGCATCATTGACTGATATGGATGTTTCCTCAAGTGGATATTCAGAAAAGAATTCATAATTAGAGAAAAAGTCAGTAACAGTAAAGCTCCTGAAAGATTTGGAATAAATCCATGAAGACTTAATAATATTTGATATATTAGGCAGCACCAAAGAAAATACAGCATGACTTCCCACTCAATTATGGAGCTACTTTTACCATCAAATTAAATTAAATAATATTTTAAATATTAAAATAATATATTTTACTAACATTAATTA
>NW_025352487.1:0-1171 GCF_016433145.1 Gracilinanus agilis
ATATATATATTCCAATGGTTCAGTGATTGGATGTGCCAACTAAGAAAGAGAATTGGGGTACAAAAAGCAAAGTTTTAATGTGCTACTTGGCAACCATTAGGCATTTTCTAAAATCCCTAAACTCTTTATTGAGACATAGTAAATCAAAGTAAGACATAGTGAAATCAAAGAAAAAAAGAAAATCTTGCCAAAAAAAAGTTGCCATAATGATTGATCTGACTTCCTTATCCAATATCTGTAACCTCTTTGTAATTTCCCCTAGTTTTTAATCCACTCTAAATTCTGAGACGAATCTAGTTCCTAGCTAAGAGAGTTTACATGTTTCAGGCATTTCACTCATCTGACTTTTTGACTCCTTTGGTGTATTCTTGGAAAAGATACTGGAATAGTTTGCCATTTCTTTCTCCATCTTATTTTATAGATGAGGAACTAAGGCTAAAAGGCTAAATGACTTTGTCACAAAGTTAATAAGTATCTGAGGTCAGATTTAATCTCAAGACTTAGACTTTTAGGTCCATCACTCTATCTACTATGCCATCTAGTTGCCAAAAGAGAGATTATATGTGAGTGAGAAATTCCCTACCCTCTTATATGAACATTATCAGTAGTCTCTAGATAATCATAATTGTAATTTTGGTATAGTTAATTAATGTTGGCAATGGTAAATTAATATTATAATACTCGTGATTTTAGTAGGGTTTTAAATGGCAATTTTATTATAAATTTTAAGGATTGAATCAAGTAAACAACAGTCATTGTTAGTCACTAAAAGGCCTTGAACTTGTAACCTAGTCATATGATTGTCTTTTTCTTAAGGAGTTAGTCCTAGTTGTTTTGTTTTGTTTTTTTTTTTTTTTATCCTGGGACTCCATTCTAGGAGCATAGGGCCACAACCAGTAGGCAATGGGACACACAGTCGCTCAGGGTCACCCAGCTGGGAAGTGTCTGAGTCCAGACTTGAACCTAGGACCTTTTGTCTCTAGGCCTGGCTCTCAATCCACTGAGCTAGCCCAGCTGCCCCTACTTTAGGCTGCATTTTCTTTAGCAGTTGTAGTTTTTACAGGGTGGGGTTGCTAGCCCCACACCCAACCCTCCTCTTTTTTCATCCTGGCTAGGGATCGTCTTTGGCCCAGGAGTGGTAAGGATGGGCAGTAGGGGTCAAGTGACTTGC
>NW_025352488.1:0-4191 GCF_016433145.1 Gracilinanus agilis
TATATATATATGAGGGAATTATCTAGATAATTCTAAGTTCTCAAATACTTTTAAATCAGTTCTCTTTAAGTAACATGGATTAGCAAATAAGACTCCTTTGCAGTCAAGAAGTTCTATGTTTAAGATTTGCTTCTGACATATATTAGCTGCTAGACCAGAGATATGTGATTTAAGCTCTCATTGTCTCAGGTATCATTTACGATTGTTTTGATAGGTAGACAAGTTTCAACCCCAGCCATTCTTGACACCAATGAAATCTCAGGTCCAGAAAAAAATGCAGTTTAAGATAAAATTTGGTATTTGGGAATCTTTTTTCCAAACAATTATCCAAATTGTCTGTTTTATTTTTGTATTGAAAATAATTCAGAGTTCATGTTAATGGAATTATGATTAATTTAAAATATACACTTGGATATTTGTTATTGGAGAAATATCAATAGTTTTTGAAAAAATGAGAACAGCTTTCAGGCTAAAAAGTTCATTCTAAGAAGACTCCTGAGCATAATTCTGGCATGACCATATTGACTTTTTTCAAATATTCACTTGAGAATTATAGCCAATTGAGGAATATTAGTGTCTGTGTGGTAAAAGGGTAAAAATACCAGGAGATGTAATTTATATATCAGAATGTATAAATACATGCAGGTACAAAATCTGTGACCCCAAAGGACTTTCCTTTTCATCTCTACAATTGCTTTCCTTTACCATTTTAACTGTCATAGTAAGATATCTCTAAAAGATCATGAGAATATATTTTATCTTGCCATATTTCTTTATGAGCAAATAATTACTAGATTGACATCATACACACCTAAATTGAGATAATCTTTTTTTTCCAGAAAAAAATAGGGGAAAGAAGTGAACAGTGTATTGAAGATGTTGCAATGCTAATCAGGAATTATTCAAGTGATGGGGTAAAATACTAATCAATAAGTGATGAACACTAGCATACACCAATGGCATCTAAGATATGTCAAGATAACCAGATCAAGGTTCCAAGCATATCAAATGTTTAAGCTGCACAGGATTTATGGGAAGAAGTGAACATGAATCATACAGGACAGGCCAGCATGAATGAAATTCAGTCTCTATCCTTGGAGGAAGTACCCACTTCAAGGAGATCATAGAGTCATTGAAGCATGTTTGGTTTTTTTTAACGTTCTCTGAAAAATTCATTAGGATTTAGGTTTAGGAAGACTTTGTAGACAGCTAAAGTAAAATAGATGTAACTACACTTGCGTAAGAGTCTAAATCACTCAGGGAAGATGAATTCGTGAGGGACTAATGCATATTTTGTATTTTGATCCTATGTTCAGTAGCAGTAATGCCTTTTTAGTTTTTATTAACTTATAAATATTTAAATAATCTAAATGTACTAATATTTCTAAACCAATGAAGCAATATTATTATTAATCAAAGAAGTAGAGCAAGAGGAGAAAAAAAAGGTTAGGTTTATATTAAGAAATAAGACACTTGGCCAAACATGAGCTGTTATGATTTCAAAGTTTCATTTACCAAGGAATTAAAACCTCATTTTAAACAAAAGACAAAATCCACAAGTTTACCAAACAGAAATTTGTTGACAAACATGTTGCTAAGTGCACAGACCCTAAAAAGCCATACTTTTGTACAAAACTCAGAAAAATATACTCATGGAAGTGTGGAAAAATTAGAAATGGTGGCATTCCAGAAAAGGTTTCTCTGGGGATCAAAATTCCATTTATACTGTATTTGCATATAGGAAAGATGCCTACAAATTAAGTCTTCAAATAAACCAGTTAGTTTATATTGGTTAACTTTTGTATATGTTACAAAACCAGTTCTCCTATGTGAATCATTGCCTCTATATTAGACATTGGGAGAGGAAGTATATATACTTGACACTTTACCAGGGTTCTGACAGCCAGCATCAGGAAGTACTTAGATCTTTGATTCTGATTCAATTCAGTATATTTAAATAAATTTTGAATAGATATTATCAGTGTACAAAGCATTTCTTGAGAATGGAGAATCCAAAGAAGAGAGCCTGGCTAGTGTTTGTCTCTAGTTCTTCTCACTACCACTCAACATTTTTCCATTGCTATGAATTGTTAAACAATTTATCTATGTTGTTGCTTTGAAATGAATTAGCATCATTCTATATGGGTGAGATTTCTGGTTTGAGGCTAAGAGTGGTTAAGCTTCCAGTCTGAGGACAAGAATCCTTGTTTCAGATTTGAACTGATCATCTGACAATCTAGACTCAAATCCTCATCCTCAGATGCACTAGGACTCAATACTCTTTGAGTCCGAATATTGTTTGGGAAACATTAAAAAAAACATTTTCATCATATTCTATGCCATGTTTTGACTAAATTGGGAACATGCTATCAAAATCAGGCAGGATACAACATGGGATTCAATACCATGGGGTAGTAGAATAGTTTGATGATGCTCATGGGATCATAGTCTTTCTGTTCAAAAGTTCCTAAAATTTATTTAGCCCTATCTTCTCATTTAAAAAAAGATGAAATGGAGGCGAAGAGAGGTTAGTTAACTCATCTAGGGTCATACAATAAGTATGTGCCATCAAAATCAAACATAGGTCTTCCTGATGCTAAGTCCAACACTATATCAAGTACAGCATATGGTCTTTGTATACCATTTAGATATGCTCCTGAATTCTACTATATGTGTGACCTTGATAAATTAATCATTTGGTTTCTTGGGTTCTTCACTAGTAAAATGGATTCATTAATCCTTGCATCATATTCTTTAAAGGAGTATTATGAAGAAAACACTTTGTAAAGTTTAAAGGGTTGTATAATGTAAGTTGAGCAATTTGACTACTTATCTACACCCAATAGTCAGTAGGAAAATAATGTTTAGAAACTGTTGGATCTAACTGTGATTTTGTAGGCATGGCTACACCTTTGAATGGCATAGCCTGAAATTTCTCCATGCGTTAGACTATGAATGGCTGGGTAGCATAACTTTTCCAACTATATGCATCCCCATACTCCAATAAAAAACAAAGCAAAGAGTGATGATCTACTTTCATCTTATAAGATTCTCAGTTCAAATTAGATCAGTTTGGTCAAAAAAGGTGTTGAATTGTCTATACAGCTTTTCTGGAAAAATAACTATGCCAATTCCACATACATTCATGAGTAATGTCATCTGGTAAAAGCTGCATCAGCATTTCTGAATGTAGCAAGATCTTCACTATCTATTAGGCAAATGTGTTTTTGAGCCAGAAAAAAAGAAAAGGACAACAAAGACAGAAAGTGAGAAGAAAAAGTCCCTGACTCTCTGAGAACTCTGAAACAATGATTTATTCCTTGGCTCAAATCATTTCCATTTTAATCTGCCTGAAAACAAATAAAACACTGGAATTGAATATGCTGTAAAGAAAGTGTATTTGAGTATTTTACATCTAGGCAGATGGATTAAATACTATTTATGGTAAGTAAACCAACTCAAACAGGAATGGCCCTGGTAATAGCAAACAAGTTGCTAGCTTACTGATGAGATATAGTCTTATATTTTTCAGCTTCATTTGCAGCTATATTCAATAATTTCTATATTTTGACAAGTCACTTATCATTTTTCCCCATTCTATTAAAATGCTGAACACCTTTTTCTGACACAAAGACTGATATAGCCATCTTATTTTATGTTGGTTCTTTAGATTTCGTATTTTATTTTACGTGACTTGGATTTAATCTGCAATAAATCCAAATAATATATTTTCAAAATTTAAAAAGTACCTTAAGAACATGTGTATATATGCAAGCAGCCAGGTGTGGGATATCTGAGTTTCACAGGGAGTCAAAAGGTATGAAGTAAAACAAATCCATCTGCTCAAGTAGAGATCATAGATGGTATTTGATATTTAATGCACAAATGAAAACAACCAAAAAATAGGTAGGTAAAGAAGTTTTCTTCGTTCTACTCTTGTAATTTAAATGAGTTATATATCAGTATTCAAGAAAGAAAAAATATATATCTTTGACATGGGACTACTGTGAATCAATTCCTACGTAATTTTTTGTTAAGCCCTTGCTAAACACTAGACATTATTTTAGTAGGGTGTATTCACTAAAATGAAGCAGTTCCTAATTCTATGAAATTTTACTGATGTTGGTGAAGAGAGCATGAATATATATAAGTATATACATGTGTACTCAAAATACATATTATATATATATA
>NW_025352489.1:0-6380 GCF_016433145.1 Gracilinanus agilis
GAAGAGAGGAGAGGAGAGAGGGAGAGAAAGAGAATATCCCCAGAGCAGAAGAGGATGGAGAAGGTAGCAGAAAATTAAAAATAAGAAGTGAAGGGAGAGAAGGAAAAAAAAGGACACGAGTGTGTGTGTGTATATATCTATAAGTCTAAATATGGATATAATTATGCAATTTCTTCTACTTTGTGAGTGTATATAGGTGTATCTATTATATACATCTACACATTCCTACACATACACATATATAACAAGAAAAGGTATTGGTTAGCCAGCCAGGCAAATAATAAGAACAATACTAGCTCAGATTTCTAAAGACTTGCAAAGACATTACAAATATTTCATTTGATCTTCACAAGCATTCTGGGAGGCAGGTTCTATCATAATCCTCATGCTGCTGATGAAGAAACCGATACAGACAAGGTCAGGGGATTTACCCAGGGTCACTTCACTAGTAATTGCCTGAGTCTGGATTTGAACTCATCTTCTTGACTCATGGTATGGATTCTACTACTATCTACAAAATGTCAAGAGACTTGTAAAAAGGTTACAAACTGTTAGTGGATCTCTGGTCCTCCTGGTGGAGGATTTTACAGAAAGAAATGGACCAAGTTGCTCAAGAGAGTGGGAATAAATAAATTACCCACTACTAGATTGGAGGGAGTACCAATATTCTTATCACAGAGCCATCAAGGTGTGTGTGAAAAAATCCATACGTGAGAAAAAGAGTTGACATGTATACAACACTTTTAAGTATGGCACAGTGCTTTAATGATATTGCCTTATCTGCTTCTCATAATAGCTCTAGAAAGTATCACCACTATCCCCATTTTACAGATGAGAAGCCGGAGGCATAGTGTATGTGTTTATTTTTCACAAATACAATAGGAATAGAGAAGAATTATTTTTACAAGCTGTTCATTGACTAGACTGGGCAGCTAAGTGGCTCAGTGGAGAGAGTGCCAGGTCTGGAGTCAGGAGCTCTTGATTCAAATTTGGCCTTAGACACTTGCTAGCTGTGTGACTCTGGGTCTGTTTGCCTCAGTTTCTTCATCTACAAAATGAGCTGGAGAAGGAAATGGCAAACCACTCTGGTATCTTTGCCAAGAAAACCTCAAATGTGGTCACAAAGAGTCAGACACAACTGAAAAATGGCTAAACAACATTGCCCAGATGACATTTTGTTTGTTTTGCTCTAAGCTGATCTATCTCCCTTTATCTGCTTTATTTGAAGAAATGCCCAAACTTCCATTATATTTCAATAGGGAAAATTGGGAAGACTTGAGCTGAAAGCCTATCTCATACATTTATTAGCTCCATGACCCTGAAAAAGTCACTTAACCTCTATCTGACTCACTTTTTTCATCTGTAAAATGGGAATAATAATGTTACTACCTTCCAAAGTTATTGTGAGGATAAGTGAGATATTTGTAAAATGTTAAAAATGCATGCTATTATTATCAATTATTATAGCTCAAACCACATGCAAGAAGACTTAAGCATCCTTTATTAATTAAGTTTAATATCACCAGGTGTTCAGTTATACTTTTATTGGCAAGACATACATACCATCACGAAGCCAATCAACCAAGATCCAAGACATCAGGTTTAATCTGTTTTTCTTTTCTGGTTAGGAAACAGAGTTTCTTGCCTTGATACATATGGCCAAGCCCAAGAACAGGGCTCTTCTACAATCCTTCACCAAACACTTATGTCAATGTTTTATCGATATATGGGAGTGACACTGGGTTCTCAAAGGTATGCTGGTCAAGCATCATCCCAGGAAGGTCCTTCCAAGGGAAATAAGGCTTCCCATCTCTACCTGGGAATGGCCAATCTTTACTGTCACATGAAAAATAGCCTGGCTAGGGTCAGAGTGGCTGACCATTGAAAGGTAAGGGGTAGAAAGATTACAATTTACATAAGAGTAGGGAGTGTCCTTAGATGCTCCAAAAGTGTCAAAATTACTAACTTCTTTATAACTTGTGTTAGATAGTGACACCTACTGATGAAGTCAGATATTATTAGCCCAGCTCTATTAGACATTTTAAATATACTCAGAAATTGTTAAAAAGGCAGGGTAGGGGTGTTGTTGATGTTGACATTCTGAGAAGGAAAGAATTCATTCTTAAATCCTTTTTCATGAAAAGTTTTTACTTTCTTTTTCCTCTTCTATATCAACGTATTACCAATTTTATACCTGTATCCAATGGGACAACAGAAATCACTTTAAGGAGATTTGATTTAAAAACAACTTCATTAAAACCTAATCTAAAAAAAATCTTTTATAGAAAATAAAAGCAACTGGTTAAGAATTCTGTGAGATTGGGTTCAAATTTGGCCTCGGACACTTTCCTAGCTGTGTGACCCTGAGCAAGTTGCTTAACCATCACTGCCTAGCTCTTACCACTCTTCTGTCCTAGAGCCAATATACAGTATTGATCCTAAGATGGAAGGGAAGAGTTTGGGGAGGGGGAAGAATTCTATGAGATGCCTCTTTAAAGAAATGTTAAAAGAAGAAAATACCAAAGAGAGAACACATTATATGGACCAGAAATAAAATGATGGTTTAGTGACTGACTTTATAGCACTATTCTGTCATAACCAGGGCAGGGCAACAGGAGCTTTGACCTGAGAGCACAAAAATTTAGAGGGGCACTGATGGTACTTCTAGCCCTTCAGTAGAATATAAATAACCAAGCTTAATGTCTCATTAGCAATACTAATTAGTTATAAAGAGAAGCTACCAGGTGGCAGCTTCCCTTCCCCGCCAACTAACACCATGGCCATACTCCAGGTAAGCTCATCACCACCTTCTCCCCTTTTGCCCTTCTCTTACAATCAGCCTGAAAACATCTGGAGGTCTCCAAGACTCCAACCAAAACTGCAAATGAAGTGAGGGCTTCCTTAGAGAGCTGCTCATTCTGGGTGCAGAATTTCCAGTTGCAGCTCTATTATGTATTAATGCCCTGTTTTACTCCTATCAAAGGGAGCAAAATATGAACGAGAGATGGTGTCGTTATGCATCCCAAGTCGACCCGATTGGTCTTGGTTGTTCATTTATCCCACAAAAAGGTAATTGGTACAAAGACTCCTCTGTCGTGTGGATGCCACTCACTGTAAACAGCAACAAAGGGTACGTGATGGCACGAGAACAACATTAGATGCACAATATCACGCTCTCACTTCAGGTTATAGTTTTATAAACTGACGGGAACTGGGGTGCAGTTGCTTAAATTGGAGAGTTCCAAGAATTCTTCAGAGGCGTTTGACTTGGGTGCTCATGGGAAGGAAAAGACCCCAAGCACTGTGTTATCAGGAAAACTGACCCATGAAAAAGTGTAATTTGTGTTTACCCCCTTACATGCCCGCTCCCAGCCCCAAACATCCAGACGCCTCCTCCCTCGATCTCCCAGTTGGATTTCCATTCATCCATTCTCAGCTCCTGTTTGTCTGAGGCCACATGGAACTGGATTTGTCAAGCCCCCTTTTAACAACTTGTTGTCACAGCCCATTACCAAATTGCATATAGTTATATATTCCACTAATTAGGCTTCTAAAATATCATTAACATGTCTCTTGATCATTAGCATAACGTATGAGGCGTCCTCGTTAGGCACGACTCGAGTTTGTTAACGTGGTAATGAAAGGCACGAGGCTGGCTGGCTCTGCAGGATCTAAGCACAGAGAAGAAGGAGGTGAAGAACAGGAAGCCACTGAGCTGCGAGGCAGAGGCAGAGACACACCGGGAGAGAGCACAGAGGGAAAGAGAAGCATCGCCAAGAGAAATGGGGTCCGGCTGATGCAGAATGAAAGAAGCAGAACCAGAAGGACATTGTCCACAGTAAAGAGCAACAGTGTGGAATGATCAACTGTGATAGATTTAGCTACTATCGGCAACACGATGATCCAAGACAATTCTGTGGACAAAGAATGCTCTCCACCTCCAGAGAGAGAGCTGTTGGGAGTCAGAATGCAGATGAAAGCATTCGATTTTTCACTTGTTTCTTTGGGTTTATGTTTGAGGGTTTGGGTTTTATAAGATCATTCACAAAAATGAACACTATGGAAATTAAAAATTCAATTAAAAAACAGAAATGGAATGGGATCAGGGACATTGATGGGGGGGGAGAGGTGGCAGGTGGAAGGGCTGGTTTGACATGAAGGTGAAACTTGATGCTTCACCCCCAGCTCTGGGGGAGTTGAGACCTGGCACATCCCTCAGCTTGCCAGCTGTGTGCCTTGCCAATGCAGAGAAATCTAATGTTTCCCAGCAGAGAAGAAAATAAAGTAAGGAAATCTCCTTGCTAATGGCATTTTCCTCTGTCCTGACACAGGGTTGGTGAGCCCTTCTTGGTGGGCTCTACCCCTACCCCATCTCCTTAGGCTATTATCAGCCAATCATGGCTACAGAAGACAGCAGGCAGCCTCCACAGCAGAGAATGTGAACTACCTGGGGGCGACATTTTTCTATTCCTCACCAGGCCTTTATTAGCACACTGCTAGATGTCTCTATCTATCTGCACCCACCGGCTTAGTGACGATCATCTTGTGTGTAATGGGGCAGGTCTCACCTCCGGAGATTGCCAGTGTGCAAATGAGAGAAGAAAGAGAAAAGAGGGAGTAGATGGGAATGTCGAAGAAGGCAACAGATTGGCACCCTGTGAAATCTTTAAAAGGAGAGAGAGAGAGAGAGAGAGAGAGACAGAGAGAGAGAGAGAGAGAGACAGAGAGAGACAGAGAGAGAGACAGAGAGAGAGACAGAGAGAGACAGAGACAGAGAGAATGTGTGTGTGCCTGTGTTAACTTCAAATAGCTTGATATTTTTGTTTGTTTGTTTGTTTTTAAACCCTTACCTTCCGTCTTGGAGTCAATACGTGTATTGGCTCCAAGGCAGAAGAGTGGTAAGGGTAGGCAATGGGGGTCAAGTGACTTGCCCAGGGTCACACAGCTGGGGATATTTGTAATATAAAAACCCAATATTCAGCAATAGTATTTTTAAAAATAACACAATAATCAACTCAGTCTTTTGGAAGTGGCAAGCACAGAAGACACAATCCTTTTGCTTTTGTCTTTCTCTGGGGGGACATAGCAGTAAGGAGGAGTTGGAGGGGAGAATTAGGAGAGATGATCAAGGAATGTGGGCAAGGCAGAGATTTAATCATGGAGAAAGTTTGATCCAAAAGCTGCACCTCTACCACAGGTCAGAAAGCCAAGGAGAATAGAAAGCACTTCAGGAAAGACAGCAGAGGGAAAACATTAGCTAATGACTAGCCCACAGAGGTAAGTCAAGGCTTCGGGGCTTCAGAGTTTTCCCCAAAGCATAACATAACTGATTGTGAGGATTACTGTATCAAAGGATCATAAATTTAGTGCTGGAAGGCACTTTAGAGGTGACCTAGTCCAACCCACTCAATTTGCAGGTGAAGAGATAGAGAGTGAATGGCAGGGCCAAGACTTAAATTCAGGTCCTCGCCTTCCAAATGCATTACCATTTCCACTGCACCATGAGGTCTCCCTTCATGGGGAGGCTGCTGAAGCTGGGATCTCTGGACAGAGCAACAGAAAGCACCGCCACGTTTTAGGTCCACCTTACACATATAATCACAGCCATCTTTCCAAAGTGCTTTCAAGGTCGACACAGTGAAGGATGCAAGCCATCGAATGAATGGAATGGAGAGAATCCTGGGAGCAAAAAGCAAGATGCCTGACAGCCCTCGGCTTGAAACCAACTATTCACAATGATATATATTTTTCTTCCATTTGTTAATCTTACCTACTTGGGCCTTTAGAAAGAAGTATACTTGGTCTTCACAGCAGTTACAAGCCAGGGCTACAGTGGAAGGCAGATAAGCTTAAGGGATATGGCCAGCTGTCTTTCCAGGCTGGATTATCCCAACTTGACACCTGAATTAACTGACCGCCCGGATGCATCACTAATTATGGAACTTAGTGACAACAGCCCTTGTGGCCATGTCACCAAGTCAATGCCTGCTTGTGTGAAGATAGAGTCCTGGCCCCTTGGAGCCATGGGCCCTCTGTGGGTTAGGAAGTGGGGGTGGGAGAGTCATGCTAATCCTACAGAATCTTCTCTCTGAAGCGTCTGAATCCAAGGCCAAGCTGAACAAATATTGAAGCCCTGAAATCTTGAATCAGACCCACTATCGTCATAGGAGGATGGAATCTTGTAGATTAAAGGGACTGTGGGAAGTCTTCCACTCTCATGCATGCCTGTAATGCTCTCCTACATCATCTCCACCAGTTCTTCAAGGTTCAGCCATTGGAGAACTTTCCTTATCCACTACCACTCCCAACGGAATGACTTTGTGTGTGTGTGTGTGTGTGTGTGTGTGTGTGTGTGTATGTGTGTGTGTGTGTATATATAT
>NW_025352490.1:0-7673 GCF_016433145.1 Gracilinanus agilis
CAGATTACCTCTCCTGGGGCTAGACATGTGCTCTGGCTCCTTGCTCAGGGAGGTACCTCAGTCCATCAAAATAGGGGTTCCACAGGTAAGGAGACTTAAGAATCCAGAGAGGCAAATTCTTATGACTTTTATCTCATTTGATCCTCACAATAGCCTTGTAAGGTAGGTGCTGTTATTATTTCCATTTTACGGTCTTGGAAAGGTAGATTAAGTGACTTGTCCAGGGTCTGACAGCTCTTAAATAAGTGTCTGAGGCCAGATTTGAACTTGATTCTTCCTGATTCCTGGCCCAGCATGGTATCCGCTGTGCCACTTAACTCATGGGCTGGAGTCTGGACATCAGCAGCAATATTTCAGTGGGTAGCCTAAAGTCAGTTCCAGGCTTTTAGATTTCACTGCCTTTTCTGGCTTCTGGGAGGGAAAGGAAGATAGATTGGCACTTATAGCGAATGGAATAGAAGTCTGTGGCCATTCTGCTCCTTAGGGGGAAGTCCTGGGTTAGATATGATTTCATAGGGAGAGAGAGATGTTTGTTGTTAGCATCAGAGATGAGCTCCCTTGTGCTGCGTGTGTGTGTGAGAAAACCTGTAGTAGACACAATACTGACCTCTACTCTCTTTCAGCCATGCTACTAATACCCTCCTTTAACCATAATGACTGCCTCTAGTACCAAAGCTATAGAAAAAAACCCCCAAGATAAATTTCTTTATGAATAGATTATCCAATCTTTGACACACTTGGGTTACACTGATTTTTTTGCAGAGCTTTGTTGTGAGGTATCTTTTTTTTTCTGGCAACAATACCTTGGCTGGTGGTATTTTTCCTATTTTATAGCTGGGGAAATTATGGTGCAGATATGGTAAGTAATTTAGCAAGAATCATGTGTCAGTCTGGAGGCATAGCTAGGATTAGAATTCACCCCTAATGAACTAGGTTGCAGGTTATTCTTTACCCCAGTCGCTAATTTAATATTTGGAGAGGAAAAAAATCATATTTGGGATAATTGAATCGTAACTCCAAAGAGCTACAACTCTACATAGATATTATTGTAGTTTTGGAGAAGTCAGTAGAGAGGAATTCAGCTGAAACAGAGGAAAAGGGAGGTTCCTCAAGCAAGCTATTGATGAAACAGAGAAAGAGAATGAGAAATTATTTTTTGTGGTCCATATGTTCCCAGCATTCTCATACCAGTTGTGTGGATGCTAAAAGATCTTGTGCTTTTACTTCCGTTATAACTTTACTTGTGTGCAGAAGTTTCCCTGCTTGTGATGCTAGTTAATGCTAAACATGGGACATACTGATCCTGATTCTAAGTGGAGCTGAGGAATAGAGGTAGGTAATCGCCCAAGGAGCAACACATAGAGGGATATAATGTTGGAGATTTCGCTATTACGCTCCATAAATGTACTTGTATTAAGGGCTGTTTAATATTTCCCTCTTCTCTTTTCTAATATTGGGGAATGCTTGGCTCTCTTGTCCTGTCCTGAAGAGTAATAGGATATTACTCCATATAATTCGAACAACACTGCTGAGTTGTCCTTAGAGAGATGGATAGGACTCAAGTGAGGAGGAAGTAGATTGTTTATCAATCTTCTACACTAGAGGTTCTTGACATTTTTTTGTGTGTCATGGACCTCTATGGAAGCCTGGTGAAACCTATGGATCTATTCTCAGAATAAGTCATTTAAATGCATAAAATAAAACATGGCATTATAAAAGAAATAAATTATGAAATACATCAGAATATTAAAACAAAAAAGTTCATAAGTGGCAGATTAGGAAATCCTTTTTAGATTCAAAGGAAGTATTGATATAGACCAGTGATTCCCAAAGTGGGTGCCGCTGCCCCCTGGTGGGTGCTGTAGCGATCTTGAGGGGTGGTGTTGGCCACAGGTGCATTTGGGGGCAGTGAATAACTGTAAGGGGGCAGTGATAGTATGTGACAGGGGTCACTAAGTAATATTTTTTCTGGAAAGGGGGCAGTAGGCCAAAAAAGTTTGGGAACCACTGATATAGACAGAAATGTGCCTGGAAAATTAATCAATCAATCAATCACACATTTATTATGTTCCTATTATAAGCCAGACACTGTGCTAGATATGGGAGATACAAGTACCAGGAATGAATAATGCCAGGAGTGAAAAAGTCGGCATCAGATTATGGAGTCATTGTATTCAGAAATGGTGTTCATGACTAAAAACTGCTTGGAGGTCATAGTATCACAGGTTTAGAGCTAGAAGGAAGGGTTTATATCACCTAACACTTTTCATCCCTATTTTTTTAACAGAACCTCAGGCAAGGTTGGTGGAGTAGAGCTTTGTATCAAGGTCCTCCACCTAATTAGAACCTTCATTACACTGTGAGTGCCATGATGTGGGATGCCAGGGTTTGTTCTGCCACATATACTATGATATAGGTTGAGTTCTGGGTTGGTAGGAAGTCAGTCACAAAGGAGGTTTCATTTTGAAGGTCCACCATGTGAGCTATTTTCAAGGAGACTCTGTCTCTCCTTCTGTGATGGGAAAATGGAAATATTCCCCTCAAGGTCATGGAGATGGAGTCTATGATAAAAAAGAGTTTTAATCTCTGGCTAACAATGTTCCCACAATGGATGTGGTAGCCAACCAAAGGTGGAGCACCAAAGAAGAGGATGACGAATTCTAGGAGGAATTGATATTGCCTGCTGGGCTGCTGACAGATGCTAAAGGAGTGATGATGGCTAGTAACAAGTGATGTTACCTGCTGGGAGCTGCCCACAGTTGTGTAGAAGTGCAATGGGTGCCACATGCTGAGGAAACTATTAGAGGCTATATCTGGTGGGACCCCTACATAAAGTTTGATAAAAAATGACTGATGCTTTATAGGTCTCTAGAGAAGGTTTATTTGTTGATGTGTGTCAGTATATTTATGAATTCTGTTTGACTTCCTTGACTTGTAAATCTTTCTTTTTCTTTGAAATTTGGGAACTTTGTGCTTGTAAGGGGAGTTGGTGACATCTTGTATGGTTTCATATGGTAAGATTCCCAGATTTTCTAGGAAGTAGAAATGAAGTGAGAAATTCTTCAATATGTATTTGGATCTTTTTTGTACTGTGAGAGCTTCTGTCACAAAGATTAGATAATTCTACCCTTCATTAGAATCCAGGAATTTATTTTGAGATTTGCCAAATAATATATGTTACAGTTGGGATGCAAAACTTCTTATTGATTATGTGTAAAAATGAAGACACTAATACACTATTGGTGGAACTGATTCAACCATTTTGGGGAGTAATCTGGAATTATGCCCAGTGAGTTATAAAATGGTATATACCAGTGGTTCCCAAACTTTTTTGGCCTACCACTCCCTTTCCAGAAAAAAATATTACTTAGCGCCCCCTGTCACATTCTATCCCCACCCCCTTACAGTTATTCACCACCCCCAAATGCACCTGTGGCCATCACTGCCCTCCCTGGATCACTGTAGCACCCACCAGGGGGTGGTGGCGCCCACTTTGGGAATCACTGGTATATACCCTTAGAAACAGCATACCACCACTGGGTCTGTTTCCTAAAGTGATCAGGGAAAAAAGAAAATAACCTATATATTATAAAATATTTATAGCAGCTCTCTTTGTTGTGGCAAAGAACTGGCAACTGAGGTGATGCCCATCAACTGGGGAATGGCTGAACAAGTTGTAGCATCCTATTGCTATGGAATACTACTGTACCATAAGAAATGATGAGCAGGTTAACTTAAAAGACAAACAAACATTGGGGGCAGCTAGGTGGCTCAGTAGATTGAAAGCTGGGCCAAGAGATGGGAAGTTCTGGGTTCAAATATGACCTCAGGCACTTCCTAGCTGTGTGACCCTGGGCAAGTCACTTTGCCCCCATTGACTAGCCCTTACCACTCTTCTGCCCAGGAACCAATATACTATATTGATTCTAAGACAGATGATGAGGGTTTTAAAAAAACAACCATGGAAAGACTTTAAGAAAATTATGAAAAGTGAAATGAGTAGAACCAAGAGGACATTATATACAGCTACAGAAATAGTATTCGAAGAATTACTTGTTAATATCCATTCCCAGAGAAAGAACTGACAAAAAACCATGAAAGACAAAGTACATATATATATATATATATATATATATTTTTTTTTTTTTTTTTTGTCAAACAATGCTTCCTCTAGTGCTAGGAGGATTGGGAAGGAGGGACCTGGGAATTGTAATGTAACCAACAAAGAAATATATTAATGAAATGCCTTTCATTGTCAGACACCCAAAAGAGGAATACTTTTACAATCTCTTCAGGGCATGCAGATTTTTTGTTTCCACTTGAATCCTGAGGCTGCTATTGTTGTCTCTGTTTCTAGGATATCCATTATATTATATTGTTTTGAGAAGTAGTTTAGGAAGGAAGATGCAGTCTATGATCTGGATATGGGGCAGGAAAGGGTGGTCAGAAGGGGAGGAGAGAAGAATAGGGACTCTTGGCCAGAAAGATCCAGGATGAAATGTCTGAGACATGGTGTAGTGGGCAAGGCAATGAAATTGAGATCAGAAAGATCTTAGTTTGGATCCTATATCATAGACTAACTTGGCTATATGATTCTGTAAAAACTCACTTAGCAGATCTATGCCTCGGTTTCCATATGTATAAAATGAAGGCTTTGGACTCAATGGCCTCCAAACTCTCTTCTAGCTCCTATGATTTTAGGATCTTCAGGTAGAGGGCTGACTCTAAAGTAAGGTGGTAGTGAGAAAGGAGTAAGTCCCTTTAAGCCTGGAAAAGTCAGAAAGGAAGTGTATATTGTCTCAAAAATAGTCTCTCTCCTTTTTCTTTGAATATGAGAGGGGTTCTATCACTTTGTCATTCTCAGTTCCTTAGTAATTTAATATAAGCAGAGGGACTTGGAAAGGAACCCTTGTAGAATCACTACAAGGAGGTTTTTCTCTGACTTTTTCATGGTATACAAAGTTTTCTTACATTGCCAAATGCAGGATTTGGTAGCCTCTTCTTCCCTTCTTTTGAATTTACCCTCAATAAGACCATGGAGGGATATATGAAGGCATTTTGTCTTGTATTGGGAGGATTCATAGAATCTGTGTGTATGAAGGTCTATTTGCCTCAGGGATTGGGTCTGGGGCATAAGGGTAGATGAGGTGTAATTAAAGTTTTTGAGCTGCATCTTCCTAAACCAATCACAAGCATCAGTTATTGCTTGGATGGAATGCCCAAGTTTAGGTGTTTTTCAAATAAAAATTCTTCTTTTCACCCTCCTCCCCTGCCTAAACCGTGATTTATTCTTCAGCATTTCTAGAAGGAGATAAAAGGAGGAGTTGTTATGGCAACTATTATCACTTTGTCCTCAGCTTTGAGCTTCTGAAGGCTTTGTGATTTATACAGTCCCCTTATAAGAAAGGAGCTTTAAAATATCATCAGGTGATTTTAGTCCTGTATTTATTTAGTGATTAAACATTCAAAATGAAGATCCATTTTGTTGTTAAATTGTTGCCGACTACCGCATTACTTTATTTCCCTACCAGTTTGGAATTTATTTTTCAATCGTTTTTAAGTCATGTCTAACACTTTGTGACCCCATTTGGTTTTTTTTTTTTTTTGGGCCAAGATACTGGAGTGGTTTGCCATTTCCTTCTTCAAGTGGCTTCAATACTTGCAGCAAAAATTATGGAGTAATAATATTATTACTTAAAGAATGATAGGATTTCAGGTTTGAAAAGGAGGTCAGCAATTAAATCTCCCAAACAAAAGCAAAAACATCACCCCACTCAAGAAGAGGATATCTACTTTATGCTTACAGACCTGCAGTGCGGAGGAAGCCCATTCTACTTTTGAACAACTTTGATTCTTGTGCGTTTTTCTTTATTTCAAGTTTAAACTTACTTTTCTATAATTTCTAAGTACTATTTGTAGTTATGTTTTCTGGGCCCAAGTCTATTCCCTCTTCTATATGATAACATGTCATATATTTAAAGACAGAATCGTATCTTCCTGATGCTTCTCTAGGCTACAAAGCCCTAATATCTTCAATCGAGCCTCATGGACATTCTTTATCTTACTGATATCTTTTCTAAAATGTGGTGCCTAGAACTGAACACTATACTTCTTCTACAGTTTTATTAGGGCAGAACATAGGACTATTCCATATTCCTGGAAACTATGTTTCTTTTAGTGTTATCTAAGACTGAACTAGCTTTTGAGGGTGCTATATAATATTGTATAGATGCTTTTCAGATCAACTATTGTTTAGTCATTCTTCTCTCATACTGAACTTGCAACAGATTTCTTGAATCCATATGCAATACTTTACATTTATTCCTATTAAATTTTAAAATATTAAGCATAATTTTTTAGCCTGTTGGGATCTTTTTGGATCCTGACTTTATTATCCAATAATAAAACTATTATCTAGTTTTGCTTCATCTGCAATTTAGAGCATGTGATATTTGTCTTTATTCAAGCTACTCATGCAATATTAAATAGCACAGAGTCTATCAAGATTTCTGGGGTAAATCACTGGAGACCTTCTTCCAAAGTGACATGGAACCCTTTAACTTATCCTGTTTCTTTCCAATAAGGTATACCCACTCAGAGTCATAGTCTACTACTGGTCTCATCCCATTAAGTTTTAGCGACATCTGTGAAGTCAAATTTGCCTCTTGCAAATTTGCCTCTTGCATTAGGAAGTCTATTTCATCTTGCTCATCATCTAAACTTTGGGCATCTGTGCCCAGACATTTTAGGCTGTGGGTTTTAACATCAGTTCCTTTTTTGGATTTTGTTTCTTGTGAGCTTCTGAGTGTTTCAGCACTAATCTTTTCAATGTTATAACATCTCTCATGGTATCTAGCTTGGTCAATATGTTTTGGTAGTTCTTTCCTCCTTTTTCTCCTTGCATTTTTAACTAAAAATGTTTTTTAAGACCAAGACAAATATATTAGGCATCACTAACAACTATATAGTGCTTTAAGATTTGCAAAATATTTTAATACCTTGCCTCTTCTTGCCTCACTATAACCTTTTGAGGTAAGTGGTAGGAAACACCGAAAGAGTTAAATGACTTAAGTCCATCTGACCTTTGGCATTCTTCTTCCCTTCTTCCTCCTCCTCCTCCTCCTCCTCCTCCTTCTTTCTTTTTAGTAAACCAGGCATGGAGTCTCATCTCTCTCTCCACTCCACCAAGCCTTCCTTGCAAAGATCTGGGGAGGATAAGCAGGGTGGATGGGGAAGGGTTGAGGACAGGTGAACATGGGAACCAAAGAACCTGCATGGCTGGGTGTCTGGAAGCCATAGAAGGTAAGAACAAAACAGTCTCAAAAAAACAAAACCAACAAAATGTGCTCAGAGGTAGATCATGAACAGAGGGAAGATGTAACCAGTTCCTACAGGGAGGTGGTGGTATTCTGAAATGAGGGATTGGGTAGGAGGAAGGAGGGATGAAGTAGTACTTAAAGTACTTTTCATGGGTCTTCAGTTATTCCTTTTGCTCCTTCATATTCTAGACTAGAGAAATGTAGAAGGAATCAGATTGGTTAAGAAAATTGTGAAATTTACATGATTATATTGGGAGAACAAGAAGATGGGTAGTATCAAAAATGTAGAGTTCATTGAAGTCACTTTTTCCTTCCTTCCTTCCTTCCTTCCTTCCTTCCTTCCTTCCTTCCTTC
>NW_025352491.1:0-7866 GCF_016433145.1 Gracilinanus agilis
TCTCTCTCTCTCTCTCTCTCTCTCTCTCTCCCTCTCTCTCTCTCTCTTTCTCTGTCTCTCTCTCTCTTTTTCTCTCTCTTTCTCTCTTCTGTGGGTGGTGAGGTCCTCCAGATATTCCTGTTTGTGGATGGCCACATGTTATTTAGATCAAGCTTCAGAACATTGTAGAACCTCCTGGAAGAAATCTGTAACATTGCAAAGGTATTTGACTTGCTCATCCACATAGGAAGATGTATGGGTGGAAGCATATTTATTGCCCAGATTGCAAAATTCATTTGGATGGATGCCCTAGAGATTATATGTTAGTTATCAGCACGCAATTAGGTAAAGACAATACACGTGGCCAAAAGAAGTTGGACCCAGAGATGAACAAGTAGAAGAGAGTGGGCTGGATTGTCTTCAGGAAGTTGCAAAGCTCTTTTATTAACCCCAAACTTCTCATGAAAACAAAAGCCAATCTATTCAATATTCATATTTTCTTTCCTGTGCTGCTATCTGGCAGCAAGACTTGGATATAACTAGCTCCAAAGGATGAAAAAAAATAAATATCATGCAAACGGAAGAGAAGAGACACACGGTGGGCATGAGGCAGCTGCAACATATAACCAATGAAGAACTCAATAACAGGAATAAAAGAACTCCCTTTCACCCTAATGAATTCCTGTTTGGTTAATGGATTAAGTCTTTGGTTTGTTTTATTGAAACTCCTCAGTTATGCCCTTTCCCTTTGTTGCTATTGCCTCTGCTAAAAAAAACCAAAACTATGCCTTGGATTTGGTGAATATTCCTGGACTACTCCTTCCTCTGAAGTATTTTCCTCTGGGCTTCTGTTCCCTAGTACTATGAACTGACTCTATTCTACCTATCATTTGGCTCTAACTATTTGGTCAAATGACAAAACAGTTTCACTATAGTTTGTACTCATCTGGCCATGTGTTATGCTACTTGAAAAACATTTGAGAAGGGACAGTCACAACATGCAATAGGTACAAGAGACAAGTCATTAAGATTAAAAGATGTTAAAAATCTTGTAAATTGATGATTGTTTGAAAAGAGAAGACTTAGGTAGCCATGAAAATTGTCCTCAAATATATGAAGATCTGTCAGCTGAAAGAGGTAATAGACATTCTGGATAGCTCTAGAGGGTAGAACTATTATCAATGGAGAGTAGATTTTAAATCAATGTAATCAGCAATCTGCACCTCCATCCCCAATTTTGGTCTCTGTTTCTGACTTCATTACTTCCTGAAATTTTAATATATGTCTCTCTGGCCACCAAAACAATTGTTCTCTTACAATTATACATCTACCCTTATCTCATGTCTTGTGTGGTTACATAGGATCATAGGATCCTCTATTTAGAACTGAAAGGGACCTTGGAAGTCATTTAAACCAACCCCAACATTTTACAGATAAGGAATTGCTCATGGTCACACATATCCCATCTGACTCCTTCCTCTCCCTTTCTTCCTTACTTCTGAGGGAAGCTTATATGTCATTAACATAAGCAAGGAATCAAAGATCATCAGAATTTGGAAGGCACTTGAGAGGCTATCTCAAAATATAGGCAAAAATAGTTGAAAAACATTTCTCTCCCAAATGAGGGATGCATTCTTCTCTTGCATATGCAAAGCCCCATGGGTAGGTAGAGTGGAGGTATAGCACGATGGCAATGAAACACACATGGAAAGAACACATGTAATAGAGAGATCCCTCCCGACTTCTATCCCAGGAAGGCTTTTTCTTCCTTTTTTGAGCAATCAGAAAGTTTTCTTTAGGTGTAGCTCTCTGCTAGCCTCTGAGGATCGATGCCTGTCTACACTCTATAGCTGGTGTTTCTCTCCATCAGAAGGAATCACAATGTCTCAAGCTTCTGTGGTCCTATATCTATCCACAGGTACTTCCACTTTCATCAGCCACTGCCACCCTTTGAGTGGACTTTGCTACAGACCCCAGATTTTTTTTAAACCCTTAGCTTCCATCTTAGAATCTATACTGTGTAATGGTTCCAAGGCAGAAGAATGGTAAGGACTAGGCAATGGGAATTAAGTGACTTATCCAGGGTCACAGAGCTGGGAAGAGTCAGAGGCTAGATTTGAAAACAGGACCTTCTGTCTCCAGGCCTGGCTCTCAATCCACTAGGTTACCCAACTATCTCTACTGTAAATATTTCAGAACATATCGATTCTTTTCCTTTTTTCCTGATCACCTTAGAAAATGAACCTAATATGGTAGAATTGCTGGGTCAAAAGGTATACATAGTTTTATAATTCTTTGAGTATAACTCCAGATTGCTCTCCAAAATGGTTGGATCAGCTCATAGTTCCACCAACAGTGGGTTCCCATTTCTCTACATCTCCTCCAACATTTGTCTTTTTGCCTTTTTATAAATTTAGCCAATTTGATAGGCTTGAATTGATATCTCAGAGTTGTTTTTGATTTACATTTCTTTAATCAATAATGGTTTAGAGTATTTTTTCATAAAATTATAAATAGCGTTGATTTCTTAATCTAAAAACTGTTTATATCTTTTGACCATTTATCAGTTAAAGAATGGCTCTCCATTTATCTCTTTGGAATTTCTATCTGGTGTTGTTAATTCCACCTGCTGGGGCCAAATAGGATGAATTAACTCCCTTTTCTACATGTTGTTCTTGTTGTTTAGTCATTTAGTTGTTTGACTCTCTGTGACTCCATAGACACACAGGCAGCTCTGGCCCTTTATTCCCCACTATCTCACTTCCATGGCATTATCTATACATCTCACTCTCTGTTGATCCCCTCACCTTTTGCCTTCAGTCTTTCCCAGAATCAGAGTCTTTTTCTGTCTTCTCATTATGTGGCCAAAGTATTTAAGCTTCAGCTTCAATATTTGCCCTTTTGGAGACTTTAGTTTTTCTGTTGTGTTTGACCTTCTGTGACCTCATTTAGGGTTTTCTTGGCAGAGATACTGGAATGGATTGCTATTTCCTTCTCCAACTCATTTTAAAGATGAGGATCTGAGGCAGACAGGGATAAGTGACTTGCCCTGGGTCATACAGCTGCTAAGTTTTTGATGGATAGTCAGAGTTAATGTCTTTAAGTATTGATTGATTTGATCTTCTTGTTGTCCAAGAAATTCTCAAAAGTTTTCTCCAGTACCATAATTTGAAATCTGCTTTAATTACATGAAGACAATTATCAAGTCTTCTTTTCTCCAAGGTAAACATACCCAGTTCCATCAATTGATCTTCATCAAGCATGACCCGAAAGTCCTTCACTATTCTAGTTATTTTCCTCTAGATGCCCTCCAACGTATAAATGCTCTTCCTAAATTGTGGATCCCAGAATTGAACACCAAAATCGGATGTGACCTGTCCAGGGCAGAATTATCACCTCTGTAGTGTTATATTGAATCTCTGGGAGCTTGAAGTTCATTCAATGATTGACAGATAAGTCAGTTGGATAGAATGTTCCCAGAGAGGCATGCGAGAAGCAGGAGGGGTCGGTCGAGAACCCTGAGGAGAAGTTCTGGGTCTTTGACCTGTGCTGAGGCTAGAGATCAGTGTGGATCCTGGTCTTGGAGTGAGAGAGTTGCAAACACTACTCTGCAAGCTCTTCCTGTCCTTCATATACCGTTATCAACCTATACTTGACCACCACCTCAGTGTCTACTGCCCCTAGATATTAGGAGTTTCATCATCTAGCTATATAGGCTTCCCAGGGTTCGGGAGGGATCTGGGAAGTGGGCAGGAGACGAAGAAGAGGGTGGAAGGGTGGATATATCTCAACTGTTAAGGCTTAAGATCTACAGAAGAAGAAGCTGAAGATTCCCCAGCAGTTTACCTACTCTGGTTAGCCCTGGCCAGGCTGAACCAGAGGGAAGCTATCATTTGATTCTTCATTGCCAGCAGTGAGAGTTCATTAGTAGCAATTTAAGTAGGGTCTCCTAATACCTCAATCCCTTACCATTATCCTTCTTACCAAATATATATAAAGTTTAAAGTACCTTCCTAAATTGGTTTCAATAATTTATTTGGGAAGGGAGTCAACATAGTCAGAATACCAATGTTATCCCAGCTGAAGAGCCCAAATTAATATATCAATTAACCCCAGGTGGGTCCTGAAGGGATAAACCACTTTGACCTGAAGGATCCTGCCTGGGCAACTGTTATAAAGGAGAAATACCATCTTATCCTCTCTGTACATCATCTTCTACTACATCAAATAGATACTAGTGACCTCCTTTAAATATAACAGTAGTCCCAAACACCAGGTCTCTCTAAATGCCACCTAAGGTTACATGAGCTTTTCAGGTAGACAGCCACTATATCATACTATAATCTGTCATTAGTGTGATAAACTATAGTAAAATTATTATTGATATTGTTTGACCCAGCAGTTACAGCTAAATGACAGATGGAATAGAATCAGTTCATAATACCAGGAAAGAAGAATCCAAGAAAACGTCAAAGGAAGGAGTAGCTCAGGAATATTCACCAAATCCAAGTCATAGTTTTTCAGCAGAATAGGCCATAGCAACAAAGGGAAAGATCATAACTGAGAAGTTTCAAAAAAACAAACAAACAAACCAGGGGCTTAATCCATTAGCCAAACAAGAATTCAACAGGATAAGAAGAATTCTTTTAATCTCATACTTCAGAGTTCCCCATTGGTTCCCCATTGTTGTCACTAGCTCATGCCCAGCATGGACTTCTTCTTTTCCCTCTGTGTGATACTCATATATAAAGCATATAATGAGCCTTCAGTCCTCCAAACTCCCATTGATCCTGCCCCTTCTCCCGAACTAATACAAGAACACTCTAGAACTATTTTCTTTAAAGGGACTGTTTTGTTGTAACAAAAGCAACAGAAGAAAAAAAATTAAGAAATTGCCAGGATCTTTAGCAGAATGCCAGGCTATCACACTTGAGAAACTTTTAGTAGGTTCCTATGTACATAAATTACTTTAGTAGAGAAAAGCTGGAGGACTACATGAGACTGCAAGTTTTGAGAATCTTTTGTTCACTTTAGTCTTGAGGGAAAGAGGGAAGAATGAGATTGTCTGACCTAGAAGGAAAATCCTCAGGAGCAACATTGGCTTCAGACATCATAAAACACAAATTGTAGCTAAGACTTTAGCTACAATACCTCAGGCAAGTAGCTAATTGAAAGCTTTTGACACTAGGTGTGCAAGAAGTGACAAATTCAAGTTTGCCCTTCAGGTGGAACTTGACAAGCATCAACATTAACATTTCCATATTCAGACTTAAGCCTGGAAAACACAGTCTGCAAAGGTTCCTGATTTTAAGAACAGATTGAGTGAGATTGCCTCAGAGATCTGTGAGAATAACTTAGGATAAATAATGATTTATAGTAATTGAAGTTTTTCTTTTGTAAGAATTTATCTTTCACATGAAAAGAATGTGAGTGTTTATATTAGATGTACATGTATATTTGTTGTTGTTCGCTTATTTCAGTTATGTCCAACTCTTTGGGACCCTATTTAGGGTTTTCTTGGCAAAGATACTAAAGTGGTTTGTGATGTCCTTTGCCAGCTCATTTTACAGATGAGGAAACTGAGGCAAACAGGGTTAAGTGACTTGCTCAGGGCCACATAGCTAGTCAGTGTCTGAGGCTGGATTTCACTCTAAGTCTGATACCCTATCCACTGTACCATCTAGCTGTCCAATATTTATATATACACATATGTCTGTATATGTCTATATCTATACACACATTTAATATATACATATATGTGCATATGTATATGTATATATGTATCTAATGCAAGCACCCATGAGTTATATATGTGCATATACATCCACATATCTGGAAGAACAATAACTTAGCCCTACCATAACCCTAGGTTCATCTCCAGTTAGAATTTAAATTTGCTGCACAAAGACTCAGAGATAAAGAAGAAGAATCAATAAGGTGCATCTTACAAATCCAATCCTAATAAATGACTACAAATATGTCTTTTTAAAAGATCATATTTCTGTACTGTCTGTGTGACCTTGGGCAGATGATTTAAACTCTCAGTACCCCAAAGTACTCTCTAAGACTATATAAACAACAGAGCAACATAAGACAAACTAGATCAGGTATATTTTACAACAATGTATAGGGAGAGCATTTTTAATCAAACAAGGGAAAGAAGCAGTCATGAATGGTAAATTAGCTCATTTTTATTATATGAAAATGAATAGCCTTTGTACATGAAAACTGGGAAATAAAATTTTGCCAGAGTATATCTTTTTTAAGGGCCCGATAAGCAGGCTATGCAAGCAACTAAAATATGTGACCAAAGCCCATCCACAAAAGATCAAAAGATATGAACAAATGGTTTCGTAAGAAGAAACAGCAACAATATGGGCAACTCTGCTACATAACACAAAAGACAAGAGAAATGTATGTGTCAATATGCAAAGTATGGAAATGTTCATAAAATAACTGTGGTTTCTTCAAAAGTCTGGCTATTTCTTCCATTTTTAAGGAAGGGTCCTCAAGGTGACCATATTTACTCCTTATTCTTCTTTAGATTCTTTTCTGGCTCCAGACATTTTTCTTTGTCTGTCTTTATTTCTCTCCTCCTTTTGAAGACTATAGAGAGCATAAGAAGATTTATAGGAACTAATGCAAATAAAAATAAGTAGAATCAGGAGAACAATATACACAAGTGATTACCATGACAAAATAGAAAGGATAATAACAAAACAATTGAAACTGAATTTTGGGAAATTATAAGACTAAGTTTGATTCCAAAGAAGAGATATGAGGAATTACTCTCCTTTGCATAGTTTGGGGACTATGGAACATTGCATATAATATCAGTCTTTTGGGTTGGGTCAGTTAATTTTGCTGACCTATTCCCTTCCCACCTTTTTTTTTTTATACTTTGTCTCTGAGAGGAGAAACAGTAGGGATATGCTGGGAAATATAAGTAATGTAAAACCAAAAATCAATGGAAATGTATTTTAAAAGATAAATTTCAGATCAAGTAATTCTTGAATTGGTGGAGGGACTTTCTTCAAAGGGAGTTCCTTTGACCAATGAAATCTAAGATCCAGTCCCCAGACAAACAAAAATGAGCATATTTTAAGTAACAGTTTGGAAGAAAGGAGTCAGAAATGAAACGCTGGGGATTTATAGGAATTATGTGGTTAGATCACAGAGCTATGAAATAATAAATAGAATCATAAGTAGATGGCTAGATCAAGAGAAACAAAGAAAAAGAAGACTGCCAAAGAGACCTGAGGATTCTTTTTCATGAAAATTGAAAGAATGAAGAAGGAAGATGACTGAAAGGTTGGGTTGGAGGAACTAAGATTAGCATCAGAAGTGAAACCCTCAGGCACAGCAAGAATTTCAGGAATTAGTTAAGTAGTAATTAAATGACTCCCAACAGTCATTTCAGTAACCCATCTTTGCTTGGGTAGGTGATATCTCCTTCCCTTCTAAAAGTAAAGTATACCATATATAAAAATGTAAGTGAATTAAAATTAATTTTGTTTTGTTAATCTTTAGAAAATGTTGCCACTATTACCTTCTTCAGACATAATTAGGCTCACTGTGGTATACTGTAAAACTAGTTATCATAAGTGTTTACGAGCCCTAATTGGTTATGGAGGTAGTATTTGGAAATATTTTTTCTTCCTGTGATTTCTTTGCAGTTCTGTTCAGGCTTTAGTGAAAGTCTAAATGCTATATGGATGTATAGATTGAATCTATGTTCTAATAGACTAAATGAGTTGCAGCTCTATTAACTTCTCTTTTCAATGGCTTATTCTTTAGGTAAACCATAATACTCACCATCTCTATTTATATTCTGCACTTTTTCTCTTCTATGTCTTTGTTTATATATATATATATATACATATATAT
>NW_025352492.1:0-4133 GCF_016433145.1 Gracilinanus agilis
ATATATATATATATCCCAGTGGAATTGCTTGTCAGCTCTGGGGGGGGGGGGGAGGGAGAGAAAACGAATCATGTAACCATGGCAAAATCTTTAAAAATAAATAAATTATAACACCCTCCTTTAACTTTAGGCTTCCTGACACTAATCTTACAGGATGATCCATATTTTTGTACATATTTGTTCACTGTCTCTTGTCCTTGCTGTCATCGTGTATACATGTCTTTTAAAAAATAAAAATTAACAGTTGATTTCTCAGTGTATCCACATTTGTTCTTTTCCCTCCAGATTGGCATTATTTTTCCTCAGGATCTTTAGGATTTTATTACTGAGAAACTCCCATCTTTTTCTGGACTGACTTCTTATGTAGAAATTGACTCCTTCATTTTCTATTTTCTATTCTCATCTCATTGAAATCTGTTCCCCAAATGCATGTCAGACTACATCTGGGTGCCCTCTTCTCTTTCACAAAATCTAAAATGGAGAGGTCATCTCTCTTCCAAGACCCTTGTCCTTTGTACCCTAGAAACAAGTTCCCTAGTGTTAGCGAGGCAACATGGAGTAGTACTTTACTAGAGTCATAGAACTAAAGAGTTTGAATGTGAGCTGTATCATTTAATATCTCTATGATATTGGATATGTGATTTAATTCTCCTGGGCCTCTGTTTCCTTCTCTGTAAAATTAGTAAATTGCCCTGAATGACTCCTATGATTTCTTCCATCTCAAAGTCTATGGTTCTACCTAGGTCCAGGACAAAATTGCTCCTTATTAGTTCTTCTATCATCTGAATGATGAAATTATCATCATGGTACAAAAGATATGCAGGGATAGACTTGTGATTCCATTGATGTAGGGAACTCCTAGAGAGGCAACTCCCTTTATGGATGCAATTGACACTTTTTTTGCAATTTAGCTTTTAAGAGTTACCTAGAGTACAGATAAGTTAAATACTTACAAGTCTGCCTGAAGTTCATTTTTATATATAGTAGCAACCTAAGAAATGTTCATTTATTTACCACTATATATCATTAAATATCACATATATATTTGTTATCACATATCATTCATATATTATCCAGAAAATGTGTTTTGCTAAGGAAATTAATGAAAAGCTAATAAAATAAATGAAAATTTAAAGAATTCTGTGAATGAGCCCAGATTGTCAATATGAATAGAGATTAAAAAAATAACAAATCTAAAATAAATGAACCAAGAAGAAAAAGGAATCAAAACAGGCAAAGAGCCTCAAAAAGAGAACAATCTCTTAGATAAGGAAATGGAAAGGACAGAAATGAACAAGAAGAAAACAATTTTGACACAATGCATTAAACTAACCTGACAAGAATTCATTTGAAGGAAGAAACAAACCCATGTCCTACAAACAACGGTTCCAGAAGTTAAATTGTATCATGTAAGAGATGAATAAAATTGGATATAAAAAACACCTAAAAGGAAATGAAGGACTCTGAGATAGAGCTTGGCATAATGGATATAGTAAAGAAGTTGGTTGTTTTTTTAGTTATGTCCAATTCTTCATTATTACTTTTTGGGAATTTTCTTGGCAAAGATAATAGATTGGTTTGCCATTTCCTTCTCCAGCTCATTGTAAAGATGAAGAAACTAAGGTAAACAGCATTACATGCCTTGCCCAGAATCACATAGCTTATAAGTATCTGAGGCCAGATTTTAACCCTAGAAGAGGAGTCTTCCAACCTCCAGACTTGGTATTCTGTCCACTATGCCACCCAGCTGCCTTCACTAAGAAAACTTAGGTTCTAATTCCTTTTCTGACTCATACTAGCTGTCTAATTATAATGTACCTTCTCTGAGCCCCAGTTTCCTCACCTGTAAATATATACAGAACCTAACTCACATGGTCACCATGAGGCTAAGACATTTAATGTATATAAAGCGCTTTGCAAATTCTAAAGCACTACATAAATGTCAGGTATGTTGTACAAGTGTAACCAAATTAATGGACTGTCAGGTGGGTATAGTGCCAGATCTAGAGTCAGGAATACTTATCTTCCTGAGTTCAAATCCAGCCTCAGATACATTTAATTTGCTTCAATTTCCTCATCTGTTAAACAAGTTGGAGAAGGAAATGTTAAATCATTTTAGTATCTTTGCCAAGAAAACCACAAATGGGGTTACAAAAAATTAGACACAACTGAAACAACTGAAAAATAACCACAAACAAAAACAAATTAATATGAAAGAATGAGAATTCAAGACTATCCATTAGGAAAAAGAAAAATAAAGTTGAGGGACTTATTACTCAGATATCAAATTATATTGCAGAAGTTAGTTAACCAGAAAGGTGAATGACTTGCTCCGATTATATTGTGACTAAATGGCAAAAATAAGACAGCACAGATCTTTTCACAAAAAGGAAAATGAGTACCCTCTGTAGTCACATCATTCTTTAGGTAATTCCCTCTTAGAAATTATCTTGTTCAACCTCTTCAGAAAACTGAGTTGCAAAGAATTGAAGTGTCTTATAAAATATCATACAGGTAATGCATAGTTAAAGTAAAACTAGTTGTATTTTGATACCCAGTCCAATGCAAAATGGTTTTTCCCAAAGAATTTGGGAATGTAAAAAATCTAATCACATTAATGTAGAGAATGGGAAGATAAGACTAAAGTGACTGCATAAAGCTTACTAGTCTATACATATTCATTAGAAAATCTGGAAATCTCTTCCCTATATCTGTATTAGATTTATGCCTTTAGCACAAGAGCTATGTAAAACACCTAATATCAAGGAGCTTGCTTTCAATTTGTTTTTCTAGTTAGAGCTGTCCAAACATAGAATAGTCTGAATCAATGGCTAAGTTCCTCATCAAGAGAGGACTCCAAGTAAAATCTTGATGTTCACTTAACAGTAATGTTTTCCATGGAATTCATATTTTAAGTAAGGGCTGGTCTAGATTATCTGAATTTATTCTAAGATTCAAATCTCTTTGAGCCTTAGTTTCCTTAGCCCTGAAAGGGGAAATCAGCTTCTATGTCTGTCTCATTTGACTTGAATAAAAATTACATGAACTCTGTAAACTACAATCTGTACCATATTATTATTTCATTAATTTTATTCTTACCACATCTACAAATAAAATTAAATGTTGTAATCTAAATTTTTTCCTACCCTTTAGGCTGAGAATTTTGCCTCATCTTTCACTTAAAAATTTAGGCCATTCACCAAAAGTTTCCTCTTCTCTCCTCCTTTTTACCACTTGTCTCTTAGATGCCTTCTGCCATTATCAACCCTATATTCCTTTCTCACAAGAAGAGGTGGGTCTTCTTGCCTAGGTGAACCCTAATACAAGTAATCCCAATCCATCCTATCTACTCCTAAAGGTTGTCCCTTCTATTCCCTGCTTTCTCACTTATCTTCAATATCCCCCTTCTTCCTGACTCTTGAATCAAAGAATATGGGCTCTATATGCTGTCTATTTTCCTGCTGCCTACAGACTGGCCTATGTCTCTCCATCCTTAAAATAAAACAAAACACCTAATCCACTCTTCTTGGCTATCCATTTTCCAATAGCTCTTCTCCATTTCATGGCTAAAATCCGTGAAAAGGCCATCTACAATATGTACTTCCACTTTCTTTCCCCTCACTTTATTAACTTTCTACTGCTGGGTTTCTGACTTCATCATTCAACTGAAGCTGCTCTTTCCAAAGTTCCCAATGATTTCCCTTTTTAAGCATTTTTAAAATTTTAATTTAATTTTTTAAACTCTCACCTTCCTTCTTAGAATCAATACTGTGTATTGGTTCCAAGGTAGAAGAGTGGTAAGGGATAAAGGCAGTAGAGGTTAAGTGACTTGCCCAGGGTCACATAGCTAGGAAGTATCTGAGGCCAGATTTGAAACTGGGACCTTCTGGCTCTCAATCCACTGGGCCACTTAGCTAAGTCCCACCAATGATCTCTTAACTGACAAATCTAATAGCTTTTGAATCAAACTCATCCTTCTTGACCACTCTGTGGCCTTTTACACTGTTGATCACTCTCTTCTCCTGGATACTCCCTTCTCTCTCTTTTCCTGACATCACTTTCTTCTAGTTGTCCTCCTGTCTGCATATTTCCTTCTCTCTCTCTCTCTCTCTCTCTCTCTCTCTCTCTCTCTC
>NW_025352493.1:0-9104 GCF_016433145.1 Gracilinanus agilis
GACTACCAGAATGTTATGATTTCTTTTTTTTAAAGAGTTTAGATACCACATTCCAAGAAATTATTCAGGAAAAATTGTCCAGAGTTCTAGAAATAGAGGGTAAAGTAGACATTGAAAGAATCCATAGATCACTACCATAAAGACACCCCAAGGTGAAAATGCACAGGGACATCCTTACTAAGTTCTGTAACTCCCAGGTTAAGAAAAAGATAATGGAAGCAAAAAGAAAAATGATTTAAATATTGCGGAGATACAGTTACAATAACAGACTTAGGAGCTTCAACATTAAAAGAAGGAAGGATGTGGAACACAATATCTTGAGGAGCAAAGGCACTGGGTTTACAACCAAAAATAACATATCCACCAAAGTTGAGCATAATTATGCAAGGGGGAAATGGATATTTAATGAACTAAAGGAGTTTCAACAAATCTTGGGGGGGGGGGAACAGAACACGGTAGAAAATTTGATCTATAAGAATCATAAGAAGGTAAACATGAATGATCAATTGTAAGGGATCCAAAAAGGTTGAATATAATGGAGGTAAACTGGAAGAATTATCTCATATAGAAGAGGCACAAGTGGGGGGCAGCTGGGTAGCTCAGTGGATTGAGAGCCAGGCCTAGAGACAGGAGGTCCTAGGTTCAAATCTGGCCTCAGACACTTCCCAGCTGTGTGACCCTGGGCAAGTCACTTGACCCCCATTGCCTACCCTTACCACTCTTCTGCCTTGGAGCCAATATACAGTATTGACTCCAAGGTGGAAGGTAAGGGTTTAAAAAAAAAAAAAAAAAAGAAAAGGCACAAGTGGAAGAACTGTCACAACAGAGTTAAAAAGAAGAGAGATATCCTTTAAAAAGGGAACAACATATATAACTAGAAGGGTAAAAATCTTAAGAGGAAAGTGAGGGGATAGGATTAGGGAGGGACTAAAGGTTCCCTTAAGGGATTAAGAGACTAACTGAAAGTTAGTAAAGATGAAAAGGACAAGGTGATAACAAGAGGGAGGGGCTCCTAGAAGGGAATACATATGAATAGAAGAACTAGGTGAGGGGATAAATTAGGGTCTCTCAGGCCAGGATAAGGGAGAGATTTTTAGAAGGCAATAGATATTAAGAAGCAAAGGGACAGTGTGGGGCTATAAGAGAAGGATTTTTAGAAGAGGAAATAGAATAACAAGAGGTAAAGGGAAGAGCTAAGGGAGGGATTTAAAAGAGTTGTTTGATTTAGAAATAGTAGGAGAAAGGTAGATGATAGAGAGGTGTTCTAAGAAATGCTATAAATTGGAAGAGAAATGGACAGAAGAAATTGGATATCTGGAGAAAGATATGGGGGAAAAAGAGAATAGGAGAAATAGTAAGGGAAAATAGAATGAAGGAAAATATAAAACTAATAATTATAAGTGAACATCAATGGAAGGAACTCATCCATAAAACAACAAATTACAGAATGGATCAAAACCCAAGACAAAAAAAAAATATGTTGTTTACAAGAAAGACATTTAAAAATAAGACAAATAAATTTCAGATGGAAATAGATAACAAAACAATAATAGTGGAGGGCTTAATTTTCCCCTCTCAGAACTAGGTAAATATAAACCAATAATAAATGAGTGGTCAAGGATATGAATAGAATATTATATAAATTAAATATGATAGATGTCTGGTGGGAAGTTAATGAGAAGAGAAAGTGTATCTTCCTCTGAATAGTGTCTTTACAAAAATTGACCATTTACTGGGGCAAAATAACATAGTTAATTATAACTAAACATATAGTCAAATGTACAGAAGCAGAAATATTAAATGCATCCTTCTCAGACTATAATGCAATAAAATCAGTTATAATAAGGAAGCATGGAAATAAAATTAAAAAAAATAATTGGAGACAATAATAATCTTAAAGAATGAGTGGGTTAAAGAACAAATCATTGAAAGAATAAATAATTTCATTAAAGTGAATGATAATAATAAGACAACAAAAAATAATTAGATGAAAATTAATATTCCTAAATACCTATATTAACAAAAATAGAGAAAGAAAAAAATTAATGAATCGGGAATGCAATTTTTAAAAAACTCAAAAAAGAACAAATTAAAAATCTTCAAACACCAAACTAGAAATCCTAACAATTAAAGGTGAGATTGATAAATTTGAGGGTTAGAAATTATTGAATTAATAAATAATTCTAGGAATTAGTATTATGAAAAAAATCAGCAAAATATGTAAATCATTCCTTAATATAATTTTAAAGAGAGAAGGAAACTAAATCACTAGCATTTAAGATAAGAGGGGTAATATACCACCAAAAAAGACAAAATTAGAACAATTACTAAGAATTATTTTGCTCAATTATATGCCAACAAATTTAACAATGTAAGTGAAATACTCCCAAAAATATAAACTGCCTCTAAGCATTGGCAAACCTTTTAGAGATCACATACCCAAACTGCAACTTCAAGCTGCCTCCGGAAATTACCCCAGACAGTGAAGTGAGGAAGTGCAGGCATTGGGCTGTCTGGACAGAGGGGTGGGGCATGTGGAAATTGTCCTCAGTCAGAGTGGAGAGAGGGAATTGAGCAGTCCCCTCCAGCACTCCAGGGCATGCATGCCACACCTTTGCCAACACAGGCCTAGATTATCAAAGGAGGAAATAGAATATCTAAATAAATCTATTTTAGAAAAATAAATTGAACAGGTCATCAATGAATTTCCTAAAAGAAAGCATCAGGACCAGATTTATTCACAAGTGAATTTTTCCAAACATTTAAAAGTTAATTAATTTCAATATTAAATAAATTATTTGAAATAATGAGCAAAGAAGGAATGTTTGCCAAACTACTTTTAGGAAAAAAATATGGTACTTATATATAAACTAGGAAATGCAAAGTCAGAGAAAGGAAATTCTAAACCAATTTCATTAATGAATATGGATTGAAAAATCCTAAATAAAATATTAACTAGGAGACTATAACAAAGCATCATGAAGATAATATTTAATAACCAAACAGGATTTATATTAGGAATGCAGAGATGGTTTAATATAAGGAAAAATGTTAACATAATTGATCATTTTAACAACAAAGTTAATAAAAATCATATGATTGTATCAATAGAAACAGAAAAAGGAATTTTGTTTTCTTTCTATAGGTAGGCAGTGTGGAAAACAACATAGGGTTGAGGAAAGACAAATAATCACTTATTTAATGTAAGAAATAAAATGGATATAAAAGGATAGATTTAAAAATATTATGGTTTTTAAAGATTTATTGACAGCCATTAGAAAAATGAAGCCATGTGCCATATTAAGAGTTAGTTTGAAAGACCCACCATACCTCCACCACTATCCTGCTTCAGCATCAAAAGAGAACGTGCCCTTCCAGGCACTTCCTTTTTATTCTTCTCTCTATGTTATTACACTTCCTATCTATGTGATTGCACAAGAGGAATCATAGGAAATATAGTTTGAAAGAGCCCTAAATGTCCACAGGAAGTTTAGATCAGGGACCTCAAAATTAGTTCAAGGACTCCCAAATTTCCAATATCACATTATATATGGATTAGATTTGAGAACATTTGGCATCATGAACCCTATGAAAAATGAAGAGTTCTGGGAGGTAAGAGTTTGAGATCTCAGCTTTTGTAGGTTTGGGGGGAAATAAAATAACTCTTACTTGGTCACTTTGGTATTAGTTCATTAACTTATCCAAATTGCCTTAAAGCTGTCACTAAAACTTTAAAATAAACATGTCTACATAATCTCGAATTATTTTAACTCTTTGATGTTCTGTTGACCTTACTGAAGATATATAAAACTTATCTGAGATTTTTATGTCATGGGACCAAAAGCAAACAAATCCTAGATGACTCCCTCTGTTTGAGCATATATTACAAAGGTGAGATTTTCGGTTAATATATGATATAACTTGCAAATTATGCTCCTTTTTTATTTTTGCCTTCCTGCTGGACTTCAAAGATTCTGGAAGAGAGAGTAAGGATGACAACTTTGTTCAATTCAGCATCATTTAAATTCAATTCACGTGTAAGACATTACTTCATCATGTCATTGGTCTGCTTTAATTTTACATACAATATGATATATCTATTTACAGTATAATAAGGTTAGTTTTGCAAATGATAAAGTATATATTGGTAGTATAATGTAGGAATTTATTAAAATATACAGAACACACTCTGGAGCGACCTCCCCAATCTGAACTTTAAACAGTCAGGCTAGTTCACCAGAAGTACATTTACTTTAATAGTCAATGTACCAAAAGAAATTGCAACATATCCTCTTCCCCTTTAAATACTAAGTATACTCTCCAGGAGATACATACGATTTTAGTGGGAAGAATGGTCCTGGGTAGAGAATACCCTAGGAGTTAAGAACACATGTAAAAAATACACATGGCCAAAACAAGTCCTACCTTTGACATTTTCCTGATCCCTTCTCTCTCTCTCTCTCTCTCTCTCTCTCTCTCTCTCTCTCTCTCTCTCTCTCTCTCTCAATGATACAGTCACACTAATTCCCTTGGGAATATCAATCTGCCATTCAAGTTACTTAATTGCTCACTGCTAGACCTAATGCTCTCTTGAATACAAAACTGGCTCACTTTTCTGTTCACATGCTTTTTGGAATTAGCTTTACTGTTACAATCTTTATTCTCCGAGTTTGTTGTCTATTGGTATAATATCTCCTGCTGAACAAATAGCTCTATTCCCAATTGCCAAGGGGAAAGAAGAGAGATTCTCTCCCTACATTGCCACCTTCTGGTAGAAATAGATTTTATTAAGTCCGATAGGGGTATATTGAGTTCTCTTTCCAAATTACCTTACTATTTCTCCTGGCAATTAGATTAGCTTTGCCTGTGAATACATTAAACATATTTATAAATTAAGTATTTTTACAAATTGTGTGTATTACGGGTATCATTTTTCATCATCTAATGGTTTAAGTACTATATACTATGCATTATTAAATTTTAATCATTACTTTGCCTGAGATCCTATTTAATATTCCTGATTTTATGATTAACCTGAATAATAATAGATTATATTAAAAACCAGCATTTTAATTCTGCATAAATCTGTATAAATGTGCTTCTTATTTTTAAAAAAAATGTGGTTTTTTTTTTTTGCTGATCTATTCAGTCATTCTTTTCCTATTCATGTTTAGATTATATCATTCTCATTGATATTTGTAATTGTTAGATTTATTTTTTCCTCCATTATACCCTATTAAATGTTTCTTCTATTTGAATCCTCATATTTAAAAAAAACTGTCTTCAAAAAATGGCAGGAGAAGATGAGTAGGAAGGAGTAATATCAATGTTAGTTATTTGCAATAGTCAGATTTGAATAGTTTCCCTACTTCAGTCTAAATCACGAGTTGTTGTTATTTTTTTTGCTTTAACTTCTTTTTCTTCTTCCCCTTTCACCTCCTCCTCCTTCTTAGTCCCCAACATTTTATATTTACTTTCTTTCCAACTAGACCAACTTCCAACTTTACCATTGAACTCTCTTCATCTATTCTCTTTTTCTAAAACATTTCCCCAATTCTGTACTCCTTTTCTCCCCCAATGGTCTGACCTACATAACAAAGAGATTCACATGATCTATCTCTATCATTATGTGATCCTTTTATGTGCTGCCTAATTTATAAGAAACTGCAAATTTTTTATTTCTCTTATCTAGTTCTCTCCTTTTCCCCCATTTTATTTCTCCCTTTTTTAGTATTTTTTTTCTTAAAATAAATAACTTGGGACCCTGAGTTGTTCTTCATTTGTGACCTTGTGATCCTACAGTTCACAGAATTTGAAAGTGATAGCAGTTTTTTTTTCCTCTCTTAAGAATGTAAGTACTTGATCATTAATTACTCCTTTCAAGATACCCCAAATCCTTTTTTTCTTGAAATTGAATTGTAAAGGATCAACCTAGCTCTAGTTTCTCAATAAGAATATTTTAGGATGTGTAATCAATTCTTTTAAATGTCATTTTTTTATTCTTTAATAAGACTTATTTTACAAAAAGGTATTTTAGAATATAGATCTTTATTTTCTTTTGACTTTTGGAATATGATATACTCTTTGTTTTATGATATTTCTTCCCTGATCCTACATTAACAGAATGACATTTTATTCTATTTGCTCTGTCTGAATACTTACGCTAATTTCTCTTGGATGAAAATTCTTGGGTATTTAGAAGACATAATATAAGGTATGTCAGAACATGTTTCATTGTGGCAGTAACATTAATTTTATGTTCTTTCACTTGGCCCTCTCTTTTCAATCATTCCGGACTGCTTTTCACTATGATTACATGTAATATACCATATAGCATATTGTTTTATTATTGAAGCTACTGATTCTTAAGAGCCTCTCCTTGCCCAATTTTCCAATTCAGTCATTTTTTTATAGTGAACCTTTTACACACTTTCTAATTTTCCTTCTTTTTATTTTATTGGAAAACGTGTTTTATCATTAAATGTATTATTTTGGATTCTTCCATTCTACTTCTGGTTACATCCTCTACTTATAAAGCTTATAACTTCTATTCATGATTATTTTCTTTTTAAAGTTTTTTCTTTTAAGTATTTCCTCTGGAGCTCTACTTTCATTAATTATCTCTTTTACTTCATGAGTTCAAAGATCTAAAACTGGAAATAGATCTGAGAAGTCATCTAACCTATGCCTTAGTAATTATCAACATCATTAGCATTTAATTGAACCTTTAGGTTTTGCAAAATATTTTACATGTTATCATATTTAATCCTTAAAAAATATCTGAGTTCATTGTTATTAAAAATGAGGAAACCAAAACTGATAGAAGTTTACTAACTTGCCCTAGAGATATACTTTATAAATTTCTGAGAAAAGTGTGAATTCAGATCTTCCTAACTCCAGTTCAAGTGCAATACAGCCTAGCTACCTTTTCTTTCCTCTATTCCCTTTAGCATGTCTTTCATCAATTCTTGGGGATCCTTATTCTCTTTTCTGGAAATAATTTTTTTCAAAATTGTTCTCTTTTAATATGTAATTATCCAATTGATAAATGGTTAAATTACATGAAAAGGCAGTTTTCAAAAGACATGAAAGCTATCAGTAGTCATATGAAAAAATGTTCTGTCACTCTTGATAAGGGAAATGCAAATTAAAGCAACAATAAGCCACCACCTCACTCCTATCAGATTGCCCAATATGAGAGAAAAGGAAAATCATAAATTTTGTAGCAGATGTGGGAAAATATGTATACTAATACACTGTGGGTAGAGTTGTGATCTGATCCAACCATTCTGGAAAGCAATTTGGAACTTTTCCAAAAGGGCATTAAAACTGCACACTCTTTGATGCAGCAAAACCACTACTAGGTCTTTATGGTAAAGAGATCCAAAAAACGAGAAAAGGACAATTTTATACAAACATATTTATGGCAGCTCTTTTTATGGTAACAAGGAATTGGAAATTGAAGGTTTGTCCATTACTTGGGGAAAGAGTGAACAAGTTATGCTATATAAATGCAATGGAACACTATTGTGCTATAAGATGAGCAGAATGATTTTGGGAAAACCTGGTTTTGCATGAACTGATGCAAAGTAAAATGATCACAACCAGAACACTGTACACAGAAACAGCAATATTTTTTTGATGAACATCTGTGAATGACTAATTATTTGGTTATTCTCAAAGGTACAGTGATCCAAGATAGTCTCAGAGAGACTCATGATGAAAAATGCAATTTGTTCCTTCCTTCCTTCCCTCCCTCCCTCAATCCCTCATTTCTTTCTTTCTTCCTTCCTTCTTTTCTCTTTTTTCTTCTTCCTTCCTTCCTTTTTCTTTCTTTTTTTCTTCTTTCTTTCTTTCTTTCTTTCTTTCTTCCTTTCTTCTTTATTTGAAATCTCTCCAATTATATTATTAATGTGGAAAATTTGTACATTATTTCACATGTAAAATCTATTTCAGATTGTTTACTATCTCAAGGGAAGGAAGGGATGAGAGATATTGAGGGATAGAGGGTGGGAAACAGGGAAAGAATTTGGAACTTGAAAAAAATTTTAAAGAATATAAAATTATTTTTACATGTAATTGGGAGAAAATGAAATGTTACTTAAAATCATTCTCTTTTTTAAATTTAGAATGGACTTCTAATATCTGACATTTAATTTGTATATATATATATGCATATATATATATATATATACACATAGTAATATCATTTCTGTTATGCAAAATGGAGAGCAGAATGATTGACACTTAGCAGTTTAGAACTTGGAACCAACCAAGTTTGCCATAAGCCAGCAAGGGAAAGGCAATTCCTTGGCAAACCATAAAAAGGAGAATTTTGAACCAAAAGCTCTCTCAATTTGGAGAAGGGATTTTTGGTGGAGGTTGGTTGGGAATTGGGGTAGGCCAAATCAACCCAAGATAACTGCATCCAGTTCTAATCACTACCACAGCCTCAACTTCTGTGTGAATCTGTACTATACATTCTAATCAATCAAGAAGCACTATAAATACCATCAAACAACCTAGTTCAGGCTAAGCAGCCTGACCTGGCCAGGCTGCAACAGAGAGAGAGACAAATCTCTTCAGCTGTTAATCTCAAACCTGATTACCTTCAATTGATATCACCTGAACATCAGTAGTTTTAGCCAAGCTTTCCCTTACACTTCTTTCCTTCTGTCCCTATTTCCCTTTCCCTAAATCTGTTGCTATTAAATCTTGAAACTTAGGTGGATGTCATCATTACCCTAAGGATTATCAAACATATCCTTGGGTATCTGAGGGAAGAGGGATCATTCAACTAAAGTTAAGCCACAGTCACTAATGTTATCCACCAGTTTGCAGCCAGGATAAGCAGTCAAAGAAGCTGTGTAATTTAACCCACAGTCTCTTATTTGATCACTTATTCCTGGGACACTGTTATATTGGAGCTGGGTGTATAGTTTAGTCACAAATATTCCTGTGGGATTCTTGGTGTCCACCATCACAACTTGATGGTCACCTAGGGATTCCCACACTCACTCAGCTTCAGCTCTTCATACCTCAGAGGACCTTGGGTCATCCTATTATCCTATAATAGTATCCATATAATTATATATATACATATA